>NW_001850176.1:0-1907 GCF_000002415.2 Plasmodium vivax
ACTTTGTTATGTTTATGTAAAGAAAGCGAATAGTACGTTAGATACGGATTCATGTAATTATTTGTATTATTGGTTAGGTAGTAAGGTATTAACAAATTTACGTCTTAGAGATTTCTTTTCTGAAGTTATGAACACAATTTATGATATCCTAAGTGAAGGTGAGCTTCGTAAAATTTGTGATCCTGTTAATTATAATATTCGTTATTATAATTTTCAGAAGTTTAAAGATATTTTTGATTTTTCAGAAATTTATAATAACTATAGATTACACTTTATTAATGTTAATCCATCATGTAATAAGGACTATGATAACGCGATCAAATCATACCAGGTATTATATAACACACTACGAAATGAATGCACCATAGCAAATAGGAATTACCGTGAAGAATATTGTGAAGTATTTAATAAACATTTTCCTTATGATAAACATTTGGAAATATCTTCATGGAAGTGTAAATTAGAGGAACCTGAAGAACAAGGTCATCAATTAGGAGAAGAACCTAGAGATGATGCTCTCAAAGAACAGATGCGAGAAAGACCTGAAATAATTGTAGAACAAAGAAATCATCTGCAAAGACTTTTGGGAAGAGGATTGTTTGCAGAACATCCTAGTACACTAGATAGTGGATTTCTTACAGAAAATAAAGCAATGAGTAGCGCTTCAGATCATCCAGAGGATTCTTCCCCTTCTACAATAAAAAAAAGTATCACTAGTGCTGTCTCAGCTGCTGGAGTGTTAGTGCCTCCTTTTATAATATACAATGTAATTACTATTGTGATTGTACAACAGGATGTCTTATTTTACATTTAATTCTATACATTTTTAAATAAAATTATAAATTATATGCATAATATATATAACTTCATTCATTAGTATGCACCCGCTAGGTCCTGGATAAATAAATTGTTAAGAATGAATAAAGGAACAAATCGTAATCCGTACGCAAATCAGGAGTTAATGGCAGATTTTTCTATGCCTGAAGATTTCTATTCAGAGAGAAATAGATATAATATAATGTATAATCCTGAATAATTGTCCATTCGGAAGCACACGGAATTGTATTTAAAATATAAATTGCTATAACATGATAAGTACCTTCTTCATATAAGGTTTCTTTAATAAAAAAAACTAAGGTGTACATTTGACAAATAAAATAAGAATTTATAATTAAATTTATTTTTTACATAAGAAATTTTTGTGTTAATATTATGAATAATAATATGACAATATTATTATTTAATCAATTAAAAACTATAAATATATGGATAAATTCCTGATAACTGAACTTTCATTCGTAATTACCATAATATGATAAAAATATATATTTAAAGTTGTTTTTCATTCTAATAAATTAATTTTTTATTATATACAAATAAACGTATATTATCTATTTTTTATAACACTAACAAAATAAATAATTATAATATAATTTTTTGATAATATATTATTTTTAGCAGATGCATACCATAAAGATTATATATATATTAAAATAAAAAATATATATGCCTTGTTTTAATAATAAACTTTTTATACTTATGCCTTAATTAAATATATTATTAATTAGTCCATTATTAAAAAATTATTCTAAAAAATAAAAAACTATATTTCTATAATAATTTTACCAAGTATAGAATTTACCTCAATTATTTGACTATTAATAACTCCCATGCATATTTTAATACTATTTATTTTTAATAGTTCTTTATATTTTACCGAACAGTAAAACATAATTTAAAACGACATATAAAAACATAAGCAGATACATATAGAATAACGATACCTAGTTAATATAAGCTTATTTTTAATTACAATATCACAAATGATCATGTTACAAAGAAGAAGAAAAAATGACTACTTCAAATAAAAGACATAAAAAATTCAATTTTCGTATTTTTATTTTAAA
>NW_001850175.1:0-2054 GCF_000002415.2 Plasmodium vivax
TTATGCGATTAATTATTATCGAGGAAGTATAATATAAAATTTCCGCTGTATGCCTTTTTCAAGTAATAAAATTTCTTTTTTTTCTTATTTGCACTTTTTGCTTATTAAGGCTATGATATAAGTACATAAGTAATTAATTATATTGATGTTAAATTAATTATAAAATTAATGGAATATTAGTTTATTTTTATAAAAATAATGTTAAATTTATTGCATTAAATTTTTGCTTTTAATTACGTTGTACATACATACGTTAGAATTCATCCACATTTTTCTTTTTATAATAAAGTGTTTTGAAGAGTACAAATCACATATAAAATATACAATATTTATTTTATTCTAATATTATTCAAACAAAATTGTTTATAAGGTCAAATAATATCTTATGTGTATCTTACATTAGAAACGTACATCAAAATTACAAATCCTTAAATATAATACATAAACAAATTAAGTATCAGTTATTTTTGTAATTTCACTTATTCTGAATCACGATAAGTGAACAAGCTCAACCTCTTCAAGTAATTTATATTTTCATTTTCTGTGATACATTATAGAACATACTCCTTTAATTCAATGTATTATTTCATATAAGGCATATTAACGAAATTTGTGCAAGGTAGATATTTATTTATTAATGTTATTTACTTTTTATATAGGTATCATCCCCAATATATCCAATGGAATTACAATCAAAAATAGTTTATAAGGAAATAGAAACTGATAATTCGGATTTATATAACTATGATCAAAAATGTGATATAAAATTATTTCGTACAGGAAATGAACACATTAAAAAAATCTGTAAAAAGTTTCTAAGATTCATAGAAAAATCTTCACTATGGAATATTCAGGATAGCAGTTACGATGTATGCTTGCAAGTAAATTATTGGTTATACGATAAATTAGCCAGTATTCTTGGTTCTAGTAACACTGATAATATTGAAATTACTTTCGGTAGTTTTCAGTTAGTTGGAAAATATAATATGAATACGAGAGCAAGAATAACTTATAATGAAAGATGTAAGCCTGACTTCGAAATTTTTGAGGAAGATAATTGGGATAAAAGAAAGGAATTGTACGAGCATTATATTAATTATGATATCCTTTTTAGTATGGCTCAGGGATATTCTCCAATATGCGAAGAATATTATGGGAAAATTCAAGAAATGATTTCAGTATATAAATTCTTTGAGGAAAAATGTAATCAAGATGGATACAAATGTCCAGACGTCTTCAATAAATGCAAAGAAAAAAATATTGTGTCTGCGCTAGAAAAATTACCATGCCATGAGACAATGAAAGCTAAAAGTGTTCCCACTTCAGAGGATGGTTCTTCGCATCATCCGCCACGCCCCGCAGAAGGATCTCTAGTTCATGCAGGTGGTCCTACAGCCGAATCTAATACCCAGTTAGAAAGTGAAGATTCCGGAATTGGAAAAAAAGTTACTCACACAGTTCTTGGTGCAGCTCCAGTTTTATTAACTGCTACTGCATTATATAGAGTATGTACATATTTAATAAATATATATCAATGTAGTATGCCCTTATGAATAAATTGCATTACATGTACAACAATAATAAATATACTACAAATGTCTATTTTTTTTTTCTACATACTAGTACACACCCTTTGGTTCCTGGATTCGCAAGCTCCGTGGAGGAAGCACAAATAGTATGAATTCCATGGAGGGGTTTTCACCTTATACACAAGAATCCGGGGATATGTTTTCTGACGATTCAGCAAACTTTATATCGTATCAACCTATATAATTTTAATTATTAGGAAATAACAAAAATAATTGAGTTAAGATAGCTAATATTAAGAATCGCGTATATCTATTGCATTTTTTAAATAGTCCAAGACAAAAAGTGAAAAAACATAGCAATTATAAATAATAGAAAATCTTATAAAAAAATAATTTAAAAATAATCCCTCCAAAACAAATGTCAATATGCTTAAATGGTTAATATAATATATCCCATATTTTTATAACMATACTAACTTACATTACCACCACCCCATTTCTCTATTCGAATAKATTAWATTATCC
>NW_001850174.1:0-3049 GCF_000002415.2 Plasmodium vivax
AATGCTTTAATATTATTTTTTTTAAACTATTGATAAATAAATGGAATCTTTTTTTACAATTTTATGAATTTTATATATTTAAGGATCAATTTTACGTAGCAATGAAAATGTATTACAAGGTATATAGCGCTTTTTTATTGTCCTTTATACATATTAACTCGGATAGTGTATTGCTTATAGGTAAATTCAAAAGATGCTATAACGTAATATTTTATTTTACATATATTGCATTTACTATTTTTATTTTTTATAATGTCAGAAAGAGGATATTAATAATCTTACGTCAAATCTTATGTATGATAATTTTGAACTTGCAAAGGATGATTGTACTAGTCTTCACGATTTCTCAGATATAAAAAATGATTTAAAAATCTATTATATTCCTTACGATATTTCTGATAAAATTGCAAAAGCTATTTGTTTTATATATAATAAAAAAAAAAATCTCACGGATAAATTTGATACAGATCTTTGTCCGTATCTATATTATTGGATAGGAGATAAAATATACTCTAATATAAGTGAAACAGCAAAGTTCATAAGAATTGTTAATATGATATATGAGGTGCTAAATAATACTAATTTCCATAATATATGCTACCCTATTAAAGTAGATATTGATAAAGTCACCTTTAACAATAATAAGTTGCTATTTGATTATTCTATGAATTATAAACACATTCATCTGAATACAATTTCTGGTGCTACGAGATGCGACGAAGATTATATAGAGTTCATAAAACAATACATTAATATATATAAGGATGCGTATTTTAATTGTACTGAAGGAGATAAAAAAAAATATGATTGTGAATATTTTAAAACATTGTTCCAAAATTGTGAACAGGAAAAATTAGGGTCATTTCATTGTACGCACCATAAGGCACAGCCACCTTTCTAGCTATGCACAAGATTTTGTTGAACAAACAGAACATTCATTACACGTACCTCGAGGTTCAGAAAGGAATAATGCTTTAGTAAGAATCCCTGTTTCACGAGGAGATAATGCACGACATGAAAGAAAGGGTCCCCACAAGAATCCTGGTTTATCAGAACATAATGTATTAGATAGTACATTCTCTCATAACACGAATAACACTACTGAAGGTGGATCGTCAAAAACTATTGCTGGCTCAATTGTTCCAGTATTAGGAGTTTCTTCATTTTCTCTTCTATTATATAAAGTAATTAAAAATATAATTGACATTCACAAAATTATAGTTTACACTTAGTTCCTCTTTTTCACGTAGAAAAATATAAAATAAGTACATATATTTTTTGCATACATTTTATATACATGTATTATTCATTAGGTTACACCAGTTGGAGGATATATAAACAGATTACTAGGAAGGAACAGAAATATGTATAATCCTATGGAATATATGGATGCATTGAACCCATATAATGAAGGAATGGATCCTGTGAATAGAAGAATGAACATATCCTATAATAGGTTATGAATTAAATAATCGTTTACATAGATATATCATTACTACAATAAGCATTAACTATATTAGGTAATAACAGCGATAATTCTCCTTACCGACTTCTGTACAAAAATAAAAATTATACTGTTTCAAAATAGTAAACAAAAATATGCACTATAATTTATAACAAACGAATTAGCCATAATAACGATAGCTTTGTCGACAATAACTCAATAAATAAAATTATTATTGTGTCATAATATCAGTTAGTTCCAGTGTACGTAATGACTACACTATATATCATAATTCATAAAAAATAAGTAATAATAATATTTACTTATTCTTAAATACTTTTATCTATTTTTATACAAGCTTAACTATAAAGGTTTCGCCTTTTATAAATAAGCCACTATATTTTCAATAACGAAGTGTTAACCGCTTAATCTATAAATTAATACTAATTCACTATTAGTATAAGGCATTGTGAAATAAAATAATAATGAAATATATAGAAATGTTATTTTCCTGTTATCTTAAATTTATATGGCCGCATTAATTTTTTTTTTTAACGTGCGAATATATAAGTGAGAATAATTCATACATTTAATTTATAATTAGCATAACATGATAAAAATATATATTTTAAAATTGTTTTCTGTTCTAATAAATTAATTTCTTATTATATACAAATCAACACATATTATCTTTTTTTTTATAACACTATCAAAATAAATAATTATAATATAAATGTTGGATAAAATATTTTTTTAGCAGATGCATACCATAAAGATTATATATATTAAAATAAAAAATATATATGACTTGTTTTAATAATGAACTTTTCATCCTTATAACTTTGTTAAATATATTATTAAGTAGTCCATTATTAAAAAGTTATTCTCAAAAATATAAAGCTGCATTACTATAATAATTTTACCAAGTATATAAACTACATGAATTATTTGATTATTGATAACTCCCATGCATTTTTTAATACTATTTATTTTTAATAGTTCTTTATTATTTACCGAACAATTAAACACAATTTAAAACGACATATAAAAACATAAGCAGATACATATATAGCAACGATACCTAGCTAATATAAGCATATTGTTAATTACAATATCACAAATAATCATGTTACAAAGAACAAAAAATGTATATTATAAATAAACTATATAATTAATTCCATTTGTGTATATTTATTTTACATATTATACAAATGAAGAAAAAAAAAAATTCTTTTATACTTAAAAATATTATTTGTACTTGATTAACATATTATTATTTGGTATACATATAATAATAATAATTTGAATTATTATAAAGCTATTTTTTATTTATATTCATATGAATTACTACATTCTTCAACATTTTCGTATGCCATACTATAATTTTAGTTGCATATATAGTAAACGCACAATGATTTCCTTATTCACAGTGTATACTAACAAAATTCATAAAATATTTTTTGGTTATATATTCCATTACTATAGAAAAATATTATTCATGAAAATAATGATAATTTCCTTTTTATTCATTATAATTATCCACAATTAAAGTATAATGGAATATACAACATGCAAAATACAGTAAATACCTAATAAATGTAAGAA
>NW_001850173.1:0-3110 GCF_000002415.2 Plasmodium vivax
GTATCATATCTTCTAATTATCGCGCTCTACGAGTTCACTTACTTTTTCMAATGTGGAGGTTTCACTGCTACTTTGGGAGTTTGTTTAAGATGTCTTTTCTTTTTTTTATTACCAAATAGAAGTCCTAATGGAGAATACTACATTAGAGGCATAAAATTAATTAAAATGATACTTTATGGTGATATAAAAGATTATTATAGTATAAAAAGCTATATAGTGTCTTACTTTATTAAGAAGAATAAATATTGTAATGCTCCCTACAAGTACTGGGATAATAGAAGAGTAACGGAAGATGGATAGTTCTTCTATAGGTGTAGTGATGAAACTTGTACCTGGTGCTATTAAAAAATTTCCTTGATCAATTTGTGATGTAGGTGCTGTTTTTAAGGTACCCCCTTGTTCTTGTATATTTCCTATTGGAGGAGACATTACCAAACCTCCTCCTGCTACAGGGATTGATGGACCCCCCGTGAGACTTTGTGAAATAGCTTGAACAGGAGCATGAGCAGGATCAGAATTAGATAAATTAGCAGAAGAAACAGGGCTAGGAGTGGAAGAAGCAAGAGTGGTAACAGGGTCAGAAGTAAGAGAAGCGGATGACGCTTTTTGTTGCGCAATATTCTTTGGTATGTATTTTTCTAAAGAAACACGTGTAACACCTTTATATTCGTTTATACCAACAGGGTCTTTTTTGCCTTTTGCTTTGGGCGATGTAATTTGGATACTTTCTGTAATATTCGGATAAAATAATGTATCAGGAATTTCTGGAGATTCACCTAATTCAGGAACTTTTTTATTTGAATTATCATTATAACTAGTTTCTACATAAGATTTTGGTGTTGTATCTTCTAAAGCAATTTTATCTGTATTGTTTTCAGGTTCTAATTTTTTCTTGGGAACATATCTTTTAGTTAATGGATAATTATCCCTAATGCGGGCTGGAAGATGAAATCTAATACCGTCATCATCCTTACAGTTGAACACATTATCAAATAATGTAATAACGCTACAAATAGGATCAATTTCAAAAGGTTCTATCATAGCTTTATATGTAATATATTTTCTCCAGAAATGATCATTCCAGAAATTAACCAAGTACTCAATCGTCCACTCTCTAAATTTATAACATTTTTCCTCTTCAAGTATATTCATTTTATGCAATTCACCTTTTAGTACTTCCCTTTCATCACAATAATCTTCCATTTCTTTTCTTAATATCCTTATTTCTTTATTATAATGTGTGGGGTTTCTGGCGCAAGTATTTTCTGTTTCTTCTCGTAATTTATTCAATATTTTTTTTTCAACCTCTTCCTCCCATAAAGTTTTTCCTCTTTTTTTGGGTTTTGTTAAAGAATCTACAAGTTCAACAAATTCATCTCTTAAATTATCTATGAAATAATTTAAATTTCTACATTTTACATGAGTAACAACTGTATTTTGTTCTATATTATAATTTGTACAAAACTCTACAAGGGCATAATGAAATCTTCGTGAGATTTGCTTATATTTTTCATTTTTTCTTACTTTAGGTGGTACTCTTATATTTAATTTAAATTTATTTTGAAAATGACATCGTGCATTATATTATAAGTTGGTCTTCAATTTATATTTTACCCTTATTATTTTATTTATAAGGTACAGTATATATAACTAAAATTGTTACCTTAAGAAATCTAATTACAAGAAAATATATTATACCAATAAAGAACGTATGTTAACAAAATCTCAGCATTTGTGTCTTAACTAATAATGAATTATTAAATATTGCATTAAGAAACGGGTTTCACAAAGCATATGAGACTCTATATATTTGAACAAAATAGTTACATTATTATGAAAACATAATAAAATAGAAAATTTCGATGTGTTTTACACAAACGTTACACATATTTAAGTGTGTGAACAAGTATGCGATAAAAATATTTAATGAACATTGTTTCCATAAAGACAAAATGTGAAAGCGTAATAACTGCGTATATAGTAGTAAATAGTGGAACTCTTAAAAATTAAAGAAAATTAACATAGTAATGTTAYACGTTTAGAAYAACATATTATGAYAAATCATACTTTATTAATATGTTCATTTATCTATATRTCAWAGTGGTCAAGGCAMCATATATAATTGCTATACRCACTTATAAAGTGGAGCTTACAATGGAGTAAATATGAGTTAATATWCTGTATAATATAAATACTATTTAATGATAAATATTGTTGTTCMAAAAATTAATAAAAATTTTTTTTATTTTTAGTACARCACTATTTTAACATTAATAAGAATACTTTACTTTAAATGAACAAGGATTCATTCCCTGTATACACATCTATACATTTTAGTTTTTATTCCTTGAGGTTATTGTACGAWTTAAAATATATATTTATGAAAAAAAATATTAGTGAAAGGCAAATATTATTTGTAAAGTAATTTTCTTAAAAATAAATAAAAAATAYTTAATTTATCAAAAAATTTGTTATTTTTAATATWTGTGTTATTTAAAAATGTATTTTGGGCTTATATTTGTGAGAAATTGCCCTGCATTTCTCTATATGTTAACTGTGGAAAAATCATTTATTTAATGTGATGTGTATAGTAATTGTATAAAATCACGGAAATACGAGAATTCTTTAATTTTTTCACTATTCAATATAAATTTTATAATAAAGTATTATACAATGTTAAAATTTTTTCTTTTAAAAGTGTTTATTGTTTTTAAAAGTAAAAATGAAAAGAAGGAACCAATTTATTTTAACATTTTTGGAGTTATAGTACTAAAGGAGCAAAATAAGTAGTAAATAATATTGAAATATTTTATATAATCCCTTAATAAGAAATAATAATTACACATTTTATGTTGCAGAATGTTCCTAAATGAACACGGTAAAAAAAAATTGCAGTATAGCGAGATTTATGTGTTCTTTTTGTATTTTATATATCCTTTTATTATCTGTTGGTAATTATGCGAAATTCAGTTTTTGTTTAATTAAGAAGTAGAAAATTTTATAAAAAAATTATATTATATATTTTTTGCATATAGTCCTATTTGCAATAAATTATTATAAATTATGCAGTATATTTTACGTTATATATGTAGAACACATGAAAAAAAGAG
>NW_001850172.1:0-3132 GCF_000002415.2 Plasmodium vivax
GTATTTCTAATTATATACTACGAAAGAATATTAACTTAAATATAACGCATATATAGCTTATCTGATTGAAATTAAAATAATTTTTAAATATATTATGTAATAGGTATTCATATTTCATTATAAAATTTTTATTAAAAATAAATTTTATATTAATCCATTTTTATATATAATTTAATTTTCTTTTCTCAAAACAATGGCAAGCAATAAATGGAATGAACAGGTAATTTTGATTTTTTATTGAGTATATATATATATACTAACTATTAATTTAAGTGAAATATATTCATTATATAACAATAATTTTTTTATTTTTTACTTGCTTTTTTTCACTTTTCTATATATATAAATTGATTTTTTTCCTATTTAGTATCTTAATCATGATGATTACTCATTCTTTAAAACTAATTTCAAAATCAATCGTAAACTCACAGAGAACGAAGGAAAAAACCTTAAAACTATAATTGAACTTTTAGGAGATGCATCATATAATACAGAAATCTTTAACAATATATTAGAATTACTAATGAAATATTTAAATAGCGGTCATGTTATGTATAACTGTCGTTCTGATAAATGTTGTAGGTATATTAATTATTCGATAGCTAAAAAATTTCGAGAAATAAATTATGTTCAATATATTGAAAGTAAGTTTAACATTTTCAAAAAATTCATGGAGGGATACTATAAAACTACAAGATTTTGGGACTGTAAAGATCGTTTAGATTACATAAATCCTCTTATATTGTCAAGAATGGATATATTATATGATTTGTATGATAAGTACAATTACCTTATTTCTCTTAAAAGCAATGATGCAAATAATAAATTATGTATTACCCTTAGTTTAATAGCTAGGGAATATAGGGAAGCCATAAAGCTTCATGAAGGAGATGAAAATTTTATTAAAGAATTAGAAAATTTTAGAAAGTTTATTCTATCAAAAAACCCGAATTACAATAGAGCATGCGGTTGGAACTTAACTTCTATAACGCTACCGAATCCAGTTACCCCACATCAGGATGAAATGCAAGAACAGAAATTAAA
Organism: Plasmodium vivax; assembly: GCF_000002415.2. NCBI lineage: Eukaryota > Apicomplexa > Aconoidasida > Haemosporida > Plasmodiidae > Plasmodium > Plasmodium vivax. Next base: position 1,045 of record NW_001850172.1, read on the forward strand.
TTCACATGTTCCGACACAACAACCCTCACTTAATGAATTAGAGAAGAGTAGAACTGTGGTGGGTGCAACAGATGAATCAGAATTATCAAGACTACCAGGATTACAATCAGAATCCTTACAATTAACAGAAGTGAAACCAAAATCCCTACAACCAACAGAAGTACAAGCACTACCAGTAAACCCATTGTCAGCACATCCACAATCATCACATCCACAATCATCACATTCAGAATCATCACATTCAGAATCATCTCATCCACAATCATCACATTCAGAATCAACACAATCAGAATCAACACAATCAGAATCAACACATTTAGAATCAACACATTCAAATCCAGTACAATTAAAACGAGAACAAGCAGAAGCAGAAGAATTTCATGATATACAATTGCCATCAAATCATCATTCACAAAATGAATGGCAAACACGAGAATTTATGGAATCAATAGATCAAAAAACGCATAATTCAGAATATCCCATTAAAGACGCAGAACATACAGATGGTCTCTTTGGTAAAATGCGAGAAATTTTTGCTGGCACTTTAGGAGAAGTTGATCCAGTACCTGTAGTTGGCGTATCTGGTGGGATGGGTGCTTTATTTTTACTTTTTAGGGTACTCGAAATTTTAAATTTACACCCATATATTTATAATATATTTAAATAAAAATTAAATAAGCATAAAATTATTTTATATAATTATTCATATATATTTTTAAATATTAGTATACACCATTTGGAACCTTCTTTAGAGGAGGAAGAGGACGTGCACATAGAATCCCGCGTAGTTTCAATGGGCAATTTCCAGGATTTCCAGATTATTACGAATATGACCGTGGGTATATTGGATATGCTCCAATGAATATAAATCCTCTAGCGGAATAGGTCATATTGCGTTATTTCTTCATAAAAAATAAGTTTATTTATAAGGTGACCATAAAAAAAATAAAAATAATGCATTCTATATTTAAACAATTCAAACTTAATATCTATAATAAATATATATTTTTTAAGAAATAAATCTAAATATTATATAGTTCTTTGTATAAAATTCATCCACATTCATCACATATATAATTGTAGTATTATGATAAATGTCATAAAAGGAAAAGAATAACATAAATAAAGTTTAATTATAAGAAGATTGCATTTATTATTGTTCAAATGACACATTAAAAAACTATTAATAATTCATAAAAAATATATTGCATAATTATTACAATGAAAAAAGCATCACTATTTATATGTATATATGTCAATACACATATACTTGTAATATGTAAATATGCTAAAATTTTCTAACATGCATAATAAAATAATAAATTAAACTAATAAGATAACTAATACATTTTTCTATTAAGAAAAATACCTACAAATTATAAATTTTTATTTATTGCCATTTTATGTAAATTAGATTATGCATATAATTCTAAATTTTATTGTGTTATATATTTATTCATCTTATATCACCAAAAAAAAAGAACTTCAAAATGGACCATTGTAACTTAACCTGGATTGCAATATTAGGAAATTCCAATAGATAAATATTCGTATGCGTATCTAATCAACTTTTAGAATTTATATTATATATATATAATCATATTTTAATGATTTATTTCTTAAGAAAATATAATGTTTTCCCTTATTTATTTTATTATTTTTAAATAAAACCTTTTTAACTCGATATCTACAATGCTTCTATAGATAAAACTTTAAATTTATCAAAAACACGTAAATAGAAGGTAAAACATTATTATTATCTTTTGTAATGAATAAAAATGAAAAATAAACCATTTAAATTATTAATTGTTATGTTCTTTTAGAACAAAATACATATTAAAATATAAAGATTCTTTCATTATATTAAATGGGAATCATTAAAGAATTACATCTTTATTTCTGCAATGTTTATATTAATTCATTTTGAGTATATATATCTTAATATAAATTTTTCATTTTACTCTGAATATTTCAAGATATTAATAAAATATAATTGATGCTTGACTTTTTGTACATTTATAAATGTTATTTCCAAGCAGCATATTTGTATAGGTTATATGGTAATAAAAAATTTTATAATTATCCATA
>NW_001850171.1:0-2214 GCF_000002415.2 Plasmodium vivax
AAATAAATGGTCCAAACATTTCTCTCATCGAATGACGGGAACTTATTTATATACAAATGAAAAATACATGAAAACAGCTTATAGGATGCTATTTTATTTTAATAATATTTTTGCATTGTATTGAAATAAACTCATTAAAATTTTAACGAAATTAAAAAGTGCAAAATGATTTGCGGTATCCATAAAGATGTTTCATCGGTAAAAAGAAACCTTTTTATTAGAAATAATTGTAATTATATATGAAGAATACTAAAGAATTAATATCAAACTTAAATAAACATTTCAATAAATAAATTAAAAATAGCTTTTTCTATTTGATATTGGCATAATTACACGAAAAATATAATAATAAAATGTATAGAAAATGATTGCCTTACTGGTATTATTTTACATAATTTCAAATTGTTGTATAACCGCTACGTTCTGGTGATAATTCAAAACAATACATTGTTTTATGTAAACAACAGGAATTAAATTAATGAGAAAACATCATAACAGTTCCAACAAATAAATGTCTTGTTATGCTATAAGTATAAACATAAATTATTACTTAAATACATCGTTAAAATATTATACATTTGAGCTTTTTATATATGAATACTGACAAGTTTGAGAACCTTTAGAATTTTCCAAGTACAACTGTGTTAAAAAAAAAATGGCAAAACCGGCAGCGGCATCAGTAATATCTGCGGAAAAATTGGTATATATATATACATTTAAATTGTTACTTATACATTAGTTTTCATATGATTCGTTTCTCTTGAAAAAAAGGGAAAATTATATTATTAGAACTACAATTTTATTTTAGTACATACGCAATAAAATTTTTATGATTATTTTAAGGAAAAAGCTGCAGAAGTATTAAAACTTAAAACCTACTACGATGATTTCTTTTCAAAGAATGAACAACCTAAATCTGCTGATCTCTGTAAAATATTTGACACTCAAGACAAAAAAAAAGAAAATGAAAAAAAAATATGTCTAAAGCTCGTACGCCATTTAGAGAAAATTGGTGAAATCACGGAAAAGCCTAAGCGCGATGAACATTGTAATTATTTAACTTATTGGTTTTATGATGAATTAGGGGAAATATATAAGGATTACTCCAAAAAAAAAGAAGATATATCTTCCTTTAATGATCTTATTGGTGTAGTGAATAAGGTTAATGTACCACAGAGCCGATATCCGAAGTGTACTTTAAAATATGAAAGTGGAGTAAGTTTGGATGAATGGAAAAAAAGGAAACTGTCTTATATTTATATGAAAAATTACGATGATATTAAAAGCAAAATTTTTTCTCAAAAAAAAGAACAATGTGATAAGTACACTACATATATTGATAATATTAATACGTTATATATAAATTATAAGACGAATAAATGTGGCTGGCTTATGTCGAGCAAGGATTATGCAGATTGTTCTGGTAAATATGACCCAAAGCCCCTCATAACTGAATTAGCAAAATGTAAGACTCAAGGGTCTAATGGTAGTCAATCTTCATTACTATCATGGTTCTTGGGAAGTCCATCACCTAAAACAGCTCCAAATAAAGGTTCACCAGGTGTTCAGGAACCATCAAGGACTGCAGTTTCGAAAAGTCCTGGGGGGATAGCCTCCCCAGGGGGTAAACCTACAGGAACTGAAGGGGCAGGTGCGAAAAAAGGGTTAGAATCTGTAGCACCCTCACAAAGTAGAGATGCATTAAATGGAACAAAAAGTCCTGTACCAGTAGCACCACTTGGAAGTTCGCAAGCAGGAGTTCATATGCCACATGGGAGTAAAGATATTCAACAAGTTAGCTATACGACCTTGCCTACAGCTCCTGAGGTTAACCCTGATACATCTAATTTTTTGGAAAAAACATTTGGTATATTAAAATCAGAGTATTTTCGTCACTCAATAGTAGGAGCTTCAATAATAGGAGTACTTGTATTCCTATTCTTTTTCTTTAAGGTAAAAATTATATTTCAATATATATGAATATTAAGGTAATATTTATAATATCTATTTCTTTATGTGTTTAATTTTGGAATAAATATATTGTTTGTTTTTTTCGTATTTCTATGTTAGTCAACTCCTATAAGGTCGCAATCAAATAAAGGTGAAAAGAAGAAAAGAAAATCTCAGAATAATTACTATGATGAATATGAAGAAGAATTACAAAGATATGAGTCACAACAGTCATTGGCGGAGTCCCAAATGAGCGATGCATAT
>NW_001850170.1:0-2178 GCF_000002415.2 Plasmodium vivax
GATATAATTGCAGTTTGGTCTAGAACACAAGATTTCCATCTTCCAGAGCCCTGCTCAGATTTTCTGTATGTATGTATATATCTAATTTGAAAAATACTAAAAAATATAAAAAAATAAAAATTATTCATAATCCCATAACTTTAGAAAATAACCCGACACAGGCCTAGAGAGGTTAGTGGTTAGAATTTTGCTTTAGGACTGAAGAGGCAAGGGGAATAGAGTGACCACCTGTTTTCCTGGACCTGAGAGGTTTTCTGTGACATGAGACTTTACTGCTAAAATTGAGAAAGTCCTGGACAAACCGGTTACTGTAATTAAGGGAGGGAGTTATTACTGGGAGCCAAAGAGAGCTGGGCCTTATAATAGGCATAGCAGGACAGAAGCAGGATGTTGCTGCTGATAAACCAAGGCCAGGCAGAAAAATAACTAGGGGCGAAGAGGTGAGGAGAAATGGACAGTACGGATTTGGCAAATAAATAGCCCCTCCCTTCTCTTCTCCCACCTCCAGCCTGCTGGCTTAACCAGAGGGCAAAGGAGCCCAGGTTTGCAGTCCACTGAGGCCATTCCCAGGACACACGGCAAGGTAGAGAAGGGCTGAGAATGGATCTGGAAGACCATGCAGCCGATACCCACTGAGGCATCTTCCATGTGCTGGACACTGTGCTGATGCTCGACCTATTATCTCCTTTACTCTTCAAATCCACTTTAAAAGGTAGAGATAGAGTCCCAGCGCTTATGATGAGGAGGTAGAGAAGTCGAGTCACTTTGTCTGTGTGTCTGTTGGAACTGTCTAACCTTACTGCCTGTTTTGTGCATCCACACTTCTCCAGATGCTGAGAATACAGAAATAAAGGACTCAGTGTTTGCCTTCAAGGAGCTACCAGTCTAGAGAGCACTCACCTACTGTCATTAATGTATTCAACTCCTTCAATAGAGTATTTTTTCAGAATCTGTTCCATGCCAGGAATTCTTCTAAGAGCTGAGCATGAATTAGTAAACAAAACAGACAAAAATTCTTGCCTTCACTGAGCATACATTCTAGTGGGTAGAATGGGAACTGTATAAATGAAAGTATTAGTGTTCTCCTGGGTGATAAATGTAATGGAGAAAATTAAAACAAGGTATAGGTGCTCGGTGAGCCAGGCGACAGTTTAGCTGGGCCTTCCACACTTCCAGGAATGTTCCTCCTATTTCTGGGTAGTGTCTCATCATGGCTAGAATTGTTGAGCTAGAAAGCCTCTCTGCCAGGCCTGGTTCTAAGTTCTGTGCACATATTATCTCATTTATTCCCCCTGTGATATAGATTGCTTATGACTTTATTACAGACAAAGAACTTGAGGCTTAAAAACTAAATAACTTAATCCAAAACATGCAGTGAGTTTGTGTGAAACCACGGTCTAGTTCTGGGAACTGTCGTCTCTCCGTTTCCCATTTTCCACAATTGTTATTTTTGATTTTGATCATTCACTTAAGCTTCCTACCCCTCAAGGTGCCTCCTCTTTTTGTCATATGTGAAGTTCTACACCACAGAGGCCACCAGGCAGAGGGACTCTGAGCAAACAACTTCACCCTTCATCTTCCCCATTATCAAGATTCTTTTTCCCAATTACGATTAATCTTCTTCATCTGGGCCCTGGGCCTCCTATCTTTTCGGTTTGGCAAGGATCTCCCTCTGTAAGTGACCCTTTTATGGAGGGCGAGTAGTTAAGGTTAAAGGAAAAAGGTAATTATCCTAGGGGAGATGCTATTGAGATCTAGGTAGCTGCTTAGCAGGCGACTATATATGGCACTCTCAAACAGGGCAAAATTGAGTTCTCTGGGGCTTCCCTGAGGAGACTGCATACTGAGATTTTCTCTAATACATGCAACACAGTCTCTGGCTGACCTCATGGGCTCTCCTTTGGCAGTTGCTTGAGGAAGTCAGCCTTGAATTAACATCCTCCCTCTTTGCAGCCAGATGCCTTAAAACAAAAAACAAAAAACAAAAAACGTTTCTATCCTTGAAGTCTACTCTTTTCATCATTAATTTCCCTTCAAACTTTTTTGTCTGATTTCTCTTACCCCTTACTGAAACTAGTCTTGCACAGGTCACCAATAATCTTCTTATTGAAAGAGGTTCAGTCAATCTCAGGTTACATTTTATAAAACATTAACCCCAGGAACCTTTTATTTTTAGGA
>NW_001850169.1:0-7604 GCF_000002415.2 Plasmodium vivax
TTGAAATATATATTTATATTATGAAATATTTTATATTTGTAATATATTAAACTGTGTAAAGCTTATGTATATTATTAATGTAGTAATTTTAAATATATGAATAAATACATATGAAATTTTTTCATTATTCATTTGGAATTTTATATATTTAAGGGTTCATCTTTTATTTAAAAATGTCAATACACCTATCGGTGTACAATTTTTCAGAATTCTGTATTACATATATTAATTAGTGTTGTTAATTAGATATGAAGCCCAATAAAAAATTCTACATTTCAAATATTTTTTTCTATTTTCGCTTTATATTTTAATATTATTTTTTTTTTTAAATGCAGAAAGAAGACTTAAAAAAATTGCCTTCAAATTTTTATTATTATTATTTCGATAATGAATGGGGGAGATGTGAAGACGTTCCTTTCCACTCAACCATAAAGGCTGATTTAGATGCTTATGATACCCTTAAAAGTGATTCGGATAAACTTACGAAGGCCTTTTGCTATATCTATAACCAGAAAAAATTTAAAAAGGAAAACTTCAATAATGATCTTTGTGACTATTTGTATTATTGATTCGGTGAAAAAGTATACAATGTATTAAAAGATAAGTCATATTTTTCAAAAATTATTGATACCCTTTATGATAGTCTAAATAAAACTAATCTTTCTCAGATATGTAATCCTCTTTACAGAGACATTAGTATGGAGTCTTTTAGGAAATATAAACTTCTGTATGACTATTCTAAAGATCATGTAAATCTAGCACTAGATACAGTTTATGTAAATGTTACATGCGATGAAGAATATAATAATGTTGTGCAAAATTATATTGATACGTATATGGATGCATATTCAGATTGCAATGGAAAGGATGAAAAGATATATGATTGTAAAAAATTTTTTACTTTGTTTGAAAAGGAAGATCAGTACAGCAAATTAACTTCATTTAAKTGTAAAGTACSTCAAAAKGARGTARYATCTTTAGATRWACAAGAAWGMTCCTRCAGRTCCAGAAGACMTAAGAGATGGTCRTCCTSMTRCAGTTAGAGCTACGGATCCTGAGTTSAGACYTGAWCATAGAAATAGTGATRATTYAGATARCAATSAYAGATCAGRAAGAGCTGGTGATTTAGTTGATGATGYMTCCMYWCAATTRGATGGMAAAYCTGAAAATGMATWTTCCAARAATRTCGTCAACACTACTTTACCATTATTAGCAGCCTCTTCATTTACTTTTCTCTTATATAAGGTAATTACAAATATAATTAAAATTTAAAAAAATTATAATTTACGTGGAGTTAAATTAATTCATATAGAAAAACAATTGAAACGTGCACATTTCACGTACTTTTTATATGTGTCTATCATTAATTAGGTTACACCAGCTGGAACATTYGTAAAKAAATTTTTTGGCAAGAACAAAAGCGCGTATCGTAATATAGATAATATAAAAAAAAATGCATTRGSTAATTATAATTATGAAACCGARGATATAGATCCTCGTATTGGAACAATGAATATATTGTATAATACATTAAGCAACACATAATGTTTCAAATAGTAATATTAATTTTATYATAATCCTAACAAATAATATACAAACTCAGCGATAATTACASACTATTAGCTGTCATAAAGAACAAAATAAATATTCTTTCACAATATAGAAGACAAAGGTATATAATAAATTAATAAATGTAAATAATATTGCAGAGTAGTAGCATTTTTCATAAAACATAATACACCTTCATATAATAATGCCAGTATTTTTACTACGAGTTTCAGCATATATAAATAATATTTTTTTTAAATATTTCATTAAAATTCTCAAATAAAAATTCATGTATGTCTGAAAAATAATGTTTATTTATAAATAAATTCTTTTTATTTTTTTTAATATATTTTTAATATTAAAAGGTGCTCTTACAAAAATATTAGGTATTATATATCCAAAAATTCTTTCTTATAGTTTAATAAAATTAATATTAATTTATTACAAAGAAAAATAAATTATGGAAATAATAATATAATATTCTCATATATTATTTGAGCGTTATATTTATATTATCCATTAATTACTAGTTTATATTATGAACCTACAAATAACGATAATAGTAACATTAATTTTAAACCTAGATGATAAATATCTATAAAATCCTTATATATGTTTTCCTCTAATATCATTAATGTGTATTATATCTAAAATAATCTTAAATAAAATTTTAATAAACACAAAATATATATTACCGTAAATTGAATGTATAGTTAAAATATGACTTCTGTAGGTTTGTTATAAAAATCAAATAAAATTGAAGAAAAAGGATTCCATATTTAAACAACATAAACCATTTATTCATATGAAATAGTTAAATATAAAATTAATTATTCGATTACGAAAACATTATTTTAACAAAAAAGGAAAAACACACTATTATATTAATTTGATTTTAAATCTATAACAATAATATAAATTGTTTGATATTTAATCGTTGTAAATAATATTTTATATAATTTATGTTTAATAATTCTTCATTATTTAATGATCATGTAAGTATATTAAAAAATAAAAGATAGAAACACTGATGTTCATTTATATATTAGATGATGCCACTTAAGTCCTCGTAGCAAAATAATCTTCATAATAGCACACACAATAATGCTATACATCAAATGAATAATGATATGTTCCATATATACAATATAGTTATACAATTTTATTATCATTATTATTCGTATAGTACATATCTWAGATATGATAAGGTCAAAAATAAATCAGAGATACATATATTAATTTTAATTTATATATCAAAAACACATTTAATCGTTTATATGACAATACAATTCTATTATGTTTGATATTTTTTTGTTATTTACGAAAATGTAAAAATAAATACTATATATTATAACACGCATTTTTATTTCATTAATAAATTAATAAACAAATAAATAAACATTATAAAAACAAATATACATAAGGACAATAACAATAAGGTTACATTGCCAAAAAAAATTAATATAAATATAATCATGGAAAAAGTTAAAAAAAAATAATATTATTGTCAGGCGAAAACCATTCATAATAATCTTTTATATGAATAAGTATATCATGTTCCTTATTAATGAAAAGATAATATATATTGTTACCGTATACAAATTTTTGTTTAAACATCTATCATACACATTAAAAAAATATAAATAATCAAGCATATATTATATAATAAAAATAAACACATTTTAATAGAATTAGAAAAAACATCCATACATGTAGTTATAATTTTAATTAGATATCCATTAAATGTAATAGATAAAAGTTCTAATTAAAATGCATTATTCAAATGAGAAAAAATATGAGAGAAAACAAAAAATTATACATAAACTATTTATACGCTAATACTGATTAGTTTTACGTACATATAAGAATTCAATACACTATATTATTACAGCAAAAATATAATTTTTTCTGTATATATAATTAGTTAAAAATTAAAAAGAAAATTCCTTCCATTTTTAATTTATATAAAAATGAAAAAAATAATACGCTTTTTAAAAGTGAGATACAATATATTTATATTATTTTAAAAAAAAATTTTAATATTATAATAATCTCAATATAATGTAGTCATATTCAATAATTATCATCCAATAGATAAAAGTATGATACATGGATTACATATTGATTGCATACGCAGAAATTTTGAATAACAACTCTTCATTATATTATTATTCTTATTTAATGTATTATAACATTCTCTAATTTAATATAAAATAGCTATAAATTAATTATAATATAATATTGGCAAATTTACAATAAGTATATTTAATTTTATATATAATGTACAAGTAGAAATTATGCTATATGTATGCAATTTCTAATGTAGTATTTTGAACATATATAATATTAATACAATTTGATCCATGTCTTCAATTATATTTCTGAGTATGCTATTATTACGATATTACCATTTTTTTTTTATAAATTTAAAGAAAAGATATTATTTTGCATTTTCCTAATAAAATTAGTTATTAGAAGTTTATATAAACTACTTCTTTACATATACATTATAATATATTATATTAATAATAATTGGATAATTTTTTCACAGTTGTAGGATTCTTACAATTATTAGAATATTGTGTTTTAACCGAATGTATATTTGTAATATAATATTTTAATTATGTTTTATATTAAAATCCATAATTCCTCATGATTAATCTTTTATTATATTAAATTCAAAATGTTATTTATATCATAATGAAAATTATAATACAAATAAAGATGTAAAAAATATAAAATACAATATGTTTATTTCATACATTTACTACCCGCACGCATTTTTATATATTTTTATATATATATTTATATATTTTTTTTCTTTTTTAAAATGATTATATACCCACATATTTGTATGATTCATTTTGTTTGGAAATATACATAATTAACAATAAAATTTTACATAACAACATGGTAAATGGATTATATGTCCTCATTTAATTATCTAACATAAATTTAAATATGATTTAGTTATTTCTTTTTATGCGCAATATAAAATATTCAATTAATACAATAATAAATAATTATAAATCATTTTCATTTTTATAATCTTAATATATCATCAATAGAAATAAATATAATAATAAAAAATAATCATTTAATAATAGGTTATGTTTCTAATAAAGGCAAAATTTTTACACAATGGAGTGAATGGAGAATTGATCATATAAATATTGCTACAATATATGGTATAATATAAATGAACTAAAAGTCATAAATATGCGTCAATGCTATAAATCTCAAATAATATGAACATTACTTAAACTTCATATCATTAGTTATTTAACTCAGAATTTATTTATATTCTAATTTTTTAATAAGGAATAATTTATTCCTTTAAAATGTTTATATCGATATATGTAATTGCTACTTTCCGCAAAATTTTTATCATATTCTTTTTAAATTATCTATCGGTTTTATACACATATTGTATATATTAACATTTAAATTATCAATTTATGCTAAATATTAAAAAAAAAATTTATAAAATACTACGTATTATAATATGTGAATAAATATAAATAATACTTTACATATAATTATATATTTCTTTTTGTACAAAGAAATGTATAATGTGAATATTATTTTATTCTACATATGGAATCACTAATCAGTAATATGGTGTACTTATAATTTTAATTGATATAATGCTAAAAATAAATGAATGATATACCAAGTATCAATGATAATTTACTCTATAATATTCTATAAAGAAAAGAATATATAAATTCATTTTATTCCATAATTAATTATTTATATAGTACAACGTTATAATTATTTTTTAAACTATAATATTAATCAAAATGAATGTATTTTTTATGACAGGATAGAAAGGATAAGTACACATATATTTTATAATACATATCAAACTCATATGTAATGTTATTATATAAAATTAATTAGTGTAATTAATATTTTTCTTATTACTACAGATATATTAAATACTGATTTATAATAAATTTTATATATTTAATTTTCTCTAAATTAAATAATTATTTTATTATAATAAAATTTTTATTTTAAAAATAATTTTAAGGAACATTTAATATCTTGTGTGATATGTTATTACATACTCTAAATTAGCATAAATATAAATGCGTAATGTGGTATTTAAAGGATTACTTTTATATATTCTAATAATCATTTAATCATAATAATACTTTAATCGCATATAAATATAAGCTAATAATTATTTTAATACAAATTACAGAATACATAAATACTTTTTAAAATTTATGTATTTATCTCTGATATATAATAATTGGATTGAAATATATTTATACAAGTGTTAATTTATTAAGGAAATATCGATTTTACGCCATATTATATAAGTTATTTTAATGTATGTTAACAATTTTTTATTATTTTTACGCATTAAACCATAACAGTATATTAAATTAATCGTTATACAAATATAAGTTTATTTGATTGAATTTAAAAAACTAATTAAATATATTGCACACAATATTTTTCTATTCCATTTTAGCATTTCAGTAAATAATATAATATATAATACCAACTAATTATATATCACTTATCTGTCTTCCTTCAAAACATGTTAAACTACTGTAATGGATCTCATCATCAAGTAATTTATCATTTTTTATTGAGATTAAATTCCATAAATACTATCTTAAATGAATTGTATACATTATATAACAATAAAATATATATCATATAATTTTACTTTATATAAATTTTAATTGTTATATTTCCCCCCTTAGTATCATAGTTATGAATGCTACAAATATTTAAGCAGAAAATTAAATGTGCCTGAATTGAGTGAAGATAAAAAGAAATACCTTGAAAATGCACTGAAAACCTTAGGAAAAGTTCAATATAATGAATTTTTTAAACATGATATTATTAATGATCTAGCAGCACGTATAGGAAATGATGGTGTTTTTATGAATTCTTATGCAAACACAACTTGTAATTATATTAACTACAAATTAAACGAAAGTTTGAGGACCCATTATAGTTATAAAAATAGTATAGATTACAGTATTTTTAAGAAGTTTGCAAAGGAATTCCATAAGGAAAAATTTAATAATTATAATGACGAACGTTCATGTGAAAAATATATAGAACACCTAGATGATGACATATATAATAGAATGACAATCTTATATAAAATGTATTATTACTACGATGAGCTTAAAAATCCCTATAAAGACATATATATAACTTCCGATAATAAATTATGTGACAACCTTAGTTTGTTAATTCGTTATTCTAATCACCTTATAAATAATAAAAAAATAAATCATGAATCTATTAAATCAATAAGAAATCTTAAAGAAATAATTGAAAAAGATAATATAAACGAACGGTATAAAAAGAAATGTGATTTAAGGTTATTAAATGGAATGTTAACGGAACATCCAAATTCTAATGTTCGAATTTCTAGAGAAGAAGGTTCAGCATTAGTTTCACAGGTTACACCAAAAACACAGCAACATAATGAATTAGAACATAAAACTAATGACGCATCAAATGAACAAGCACCAATCCAACAAGCATTTAAGGAAGTTGCGGAAAGGGAACTAGCACCAATCCAACAAGCATTTAAGGAAGTTGCGGAAAGGGAACTAGCACCAAAGCGTGAAGCAGCAAGGGAGCTAACATCAAAGGGTGAAATAGCAAGGGATTTATCACCAGAGGAAGAGACAGCAATGGAACTAGCATCACAGGAACAAGAATCAGGAATTCAAGTAAAGGGGATCCACGCAGTAATGTATCCATTAATAAGCCAACAAGTATCTTATGATCAAGAGGTAACGGGACGTTCAGAACGACGATATATATCGAATGAACTAGAAGCACCAACAAGTGATAAGGAAGGGCTGTTAGATAAAATGCAAGGTTTTATTACTGAAACTTTAGGACAAGTAGAACCAGCTCCTATTCTTGGTGTATCTGGTGGAATGGGTGCTTTATTTTTACTTTTTAAGGTATTCAAAAATTTAAGAATATAACCATATAGTTATAATACAACTGAATAAAAATTAGATTTATCATAACCCTATTTTATAAAATTTTCTCTACAACTTTTT
>NW_001850168.1:0-1471 GCF_000002415.2 Plasmodium vivax
GATGGGCTTAAAAGTACGTATTGTGACAATTTTAATGCATACACAAAGCATTATTATGAACASTTTACTAAGAAAGGTTACATGTCTTAGAGATACAAATAAAGATATACATTATAACTGGAAATTTTTCGGATACATGTACTCTTCATAATATGGCTAAAACATTCCCAAAWTATGAATMWAAGCMGTCAAACWATAGTAGATGATGAAACAMGATTRCCWATAAAAAAATGCGAAAGTCATSCTGGARATGAAAACTATTAACTGTTACATGMTTAATGGAGTTCCTGTTACACTGGAAGAATTACCAACTATAGACGTGATTCCCTTGAAATATGGCATCTATGCTGGTTCATCATTTATAGGATTTATTTCATTGGGGTTATACATATATAAGGTAAACAAATTACTTTACTAAATGTAATTATTTCAATATAATAATAATTAAAATTAAAAAAAAAAAATTAAATGAGATATTTTATACAATACCATATATTTTTTTTTTATATTATAGAAAACAAGACAACCATCATTAATTCGTTCTAATTCATCAAGGGAAAAAAAAATAAACAAAAATACTGATAAGCAATTTTCACATGAACAAGAGAAAAAATCGAATTCAAAAAATAAAGATTATAAATTTTCATACAATCCTATACAAAACTAGGTTCCTCTTCGGTATTTTCATAATTTCCTGAAAAAATAGAGATGTACAATAAAATATATACTTAAGAGTACAAGGTTATATAATTAAAATATATAGAACATCAATAATATACAAACATAATATATTCTATGTAAAACCAATAGAAACTAATTGATAACTCGTGCAAAATAAAGAAATATATCATGTAAATATTAAAAGAATGACAAGCTATTAAAAAGAAATAAATGGGATTATTAGTTTCCTCGTTTGTTTTATTATGCAATATGTACTATAATACCAAAAAATTAACAGAAAAAGTTAGATTGTATTTATTATTAATATTCAACTAATGATCATTATATATATGTTTAGCATACAAAATTGTTTAGTTTATGTAAAATTAGGAAATATAATATTGATTAGTAATAGGAAAGTTAGACCTAAACTAAGTTACAGATATACAATTTAGTGAAGTGTCACAGAATATAGAAAATATCTGTGCATTTATATATGTATAAATATAATTAATCGTTTTTTATAATTAAAATATTTCAATAAAAATACTATACATATTAATGTTTACAAAGTTAATATAAATGCAAATGTAAGAAAAGTTAAGTGCTAAATTTATAATGTCCTCGATAAGTAACACAACGGATATGTCTATAAATGCTTATTAAATTATTGTGTAATTGGGGAAATGTATAAAACATTACAAGCAAAAATATAAGCTGAATTTATGGGAATATTTGGATTTAAAATTCATTCACAAATGTTCGTAGCTTGCATAAAACATGGGTATATATTAAAGTATAGATATATCAT
>NW_001850167.1:0-3033 GCF_000002415.2 Plasmodium vivax
TATAAATATTTTTATGAAATATATACAAAACTTATAGAAATCAATGATTGCAGAATAACTTACTAATAATATTTATAATAGAATAATTAATAAGAATAAGTATTAGTATGCATGCGGAGAGAAGAGATACATAAAAATTCTGTAAAAAAATATAAGAAATTTAATAATGAAAAATATTAATATATAACACCATATATTCCAAAATAACAATTTCATATTTATACATTTTAATAAAAATAAGAATATATTTTTTATTTCTTCCTTTTTTATTATCATTATAATTCTATAACGGATAAAAGAATTTTAAATTAAAGTTCAAAATAATACATGAAATATGTTAGAAGTTAATATGGATTCAAATGTTAGTGTGTAAATAATCATTAATATTATTTACAACATATAAAAAGATACTATAATTTTTTTATTTGTTTACACATAATTTTTGAAAATACACCAAACATTAAGAAAATATATTAGTTAGAAAATATGTCATTTCATTGTATACTCTATTCTTCAAGAATATTAAACAAATGAACGAGAAATAGTATAATATAAAATATATTTCTATAGGATAATATCAATATATAACTTTCGTAATAAAAAAAAAAAGTTGTTAATGCATTRTAWTAAAKAACCTATTACAAWGTTATATATTTTACAAACATATTTATCAATTTATGCATTATTWTATKATAATGARAATTATTTTCACTAATGAATAAATTTTTATTGTATACTAATATGTATCATAATGATTTAAATGGAGCTGTGATTGTTAATATATATAAGGGATAAAATAGAGAGATATAAATTGAGAACCGAGAGAATAGTGATACTTTACACATTATCGATCATAGATGAATAAAAATATGCTAAAATATTTTAGCTTAAGGGAATTTCAATTTATTATAATTAATATTATGCTATTTCATTATTCGTACTGATTCTTTTTGCATAATAATTATAGAAAAAAAAAACCTCATGCACACATATACATATCTTTTGTATATATTTCCTATTACTATTTATTCATTAGATTAAATATCATAATTAAAATATTGAAAAATTATAACTGAWGTATTATACATTATTTAGTATATCAAAGCCATTTATGAAAATAATTTATAATAAAATATATGAAATGTTTACCATAATGTCATGATGCATGCATAGAACTATCTTATATTACATAAATTATGATTTATAATTATATATAAAAAAGAACTTTTTTGTAATATAAATATAAAAGAAGTTATATGGCATAATTGTTTGGAATTATAACACACAGCAGTCATTATTATTTGTTAATTTATGCTATGATTTGTTTTATTTAATATTTTATCATTTTTATTAGTATAAATATTACGTGGACCTAGAGTTTTAGGATAAATAATAGTTCAATAGTTATTTAAATACATTATATTATGTAAAAAAAATTATTCATATTTGTATTTTTGTAATTAAAAATAGATAAATTCACATTTTTTATATTATGATGTTTTTCCATTTATTAGTAAATATATGATTAAATATTCCATAATTCTTATGTTATACATATCCAATATTTTGGTACACATTAAAAATAATGGATATTTTAGGAGTATAATTTCATTTATAATATTGTAAACTTTTTAATTTTTCATTTTTTATATAATTAAGTTTTTTTTTTTATATATATTATATCAAATTATATATATTTTCTTTTCCTTTGAATGATTAGGATAGGGAATTAAACGTTTTACCTACAAAAATTCATTATCATTCATTAGATAATCCTGAATGGGGAGATTGTAAAGATGAAACATTCTATAATGCGGCAAAAGAAGAAATAAGTAGATACAGGGAAATTCGAGATGATTCAGATAAAATTCTAAAAGCCTTATGTTATGTATATATAAAGAGTTCTAGAGTAGATTTCGATAATAATCTATGTAAGTTTTTGTACTTTTGGTTAGGCGAAATATTATTAAAAAAATTAAGGTTAAAAGAATTATATTCAGAAATTATTCTTGATATTTTCAAAATCTTAAAAAATGATACAAGGCAGGTTTGTACAGATCCTTATCCTTATATGCATAAAGATGATTTTAAAAAAGTTAAACAAATTTTTGATATATCAGAAGATTATAAAAGCTATAAATTACAACTTCATAATAATTTGTTTTGTGATGAGAATTATATGACTTACTTAAATACACATGTACAAAATTATAACAAATTTCACAGTGAATGCGAAGTAGAAACATATAGTGATCTAGAAAAACCTTATTGTAAATATTTTAAGAATTATTTTCCTAAAGAAAACCATGATAATTTATCAAAATTGAAGTGTTATTCAAAAGAACATGCGTCTCAAAGTGATCAATTAAAAGAAAAACATGCGGCAGGAGTACAGAATGCAGAACTATCAGCAATCTCTGCAGTGGAAACACACGACTCATTACCACATCCATATGCTGCAAGTAGAGGGGCATCAAGAGAAGAATATTATAATGCACGAGAAACTAGTTTAAATATGAATGGTTATGAAATAGATAGTATTTTAGATCCCTCAGATAATCCTTCTCCTTCTATAACATCTAAAAGTATAACTGGTGCTGTCTCAGTTGCTGGAATTTTAGTCCCTTCTTATCTTATGTACAATGTAATTAGCATTATAATTATAAAATTAAATGTCATATTTTACACTTAATTAAATTCATTCATTTTTAAGTAAAACTAAAATATATGTGCATATTACATATAACTTACTTTCATTAGTATACGTATGCTGGAACTTGGATAAACAAAGTATTAGGAAGGAAAACAAGAACAAATTTTAATCCGTACACAGATCAGTATTTAATGGCAAATTTTTCGGGACCAGAAAATTTCAATTCAGAGAGAAGTAGATATAATATAGCATATAGTCCTGAATAAATGTCCTTTTAAAAACACACTAAATTATATGTAAAATCCTGTACGTTCATTAGAGCCATTCTACAAAAGGGATTATCTAAAAAAGTTACCATGAAACATTTGTTGACAAAAATA
>NW_001850166.1:0-2639 GCF_000002415.2 Plasmodium vivax
ATTAAAGAAAAAGGAAGAATTAGTGGGAAAATTATAGCACATACATTAAGTAAATATTTTCAAAAAGGAGATTTATATGGTTATCTAAATATGTATAATTATTATTACATGCTACTCATAAAAATAATGTTATAAATATTAAACGTAACCTAATTATTATAAAAGAAATATGAGAAAAAATTAAATCCATTAATTTGAATACGAACCTTAAGAAGTATCATCTAAAATTTGTCCATAAGTACTCAATAAATTAATAATAAATTTGGAATATCTACAAAACGTTATATAAATAAAAAAAATATAAGAAAAATTATATAGACTTATTTTTATCTATGGTTCCTTAAATAATAATCATAACATACCTAAAATATGACATACATAAATATATAGGTGTGTCATTCTTAATTCTTATAGAACAATCTATAATTAATGCATTATTCGATGGATATAACAATTAACCTAGTATATAATATTATATATATTACTATATATAGTATGTAAAAATAAATATTATACTATAAATGTTATATCAATATGTAAAAGCGTATTTAATTAAACTAAAATATTTATTATGTTGTAAAAAATATATATATATTTCTTTTGCATAATTCTTTTATTATTAATGATAAAGCGTATTATTATATTAAAAAAAATCATTTAATACTATGACTTGTCCTTAAAATATACAATAAAAAAGGAATTAATTTTATTTGATAAGAATATTCAAAATTTTTAACTATAATATACTATTATTAATATTTTCAACATTTTTTTGTATCACATGTAATAATTATTAATTGATTTATACTTTTTTTTGTTTTATGTATTTTTTTAAATAAAAATTTCTGCAAAAATATAACTTATTTATTTAGCAAAATATGAATATAAAAATAAAAATGTATTATTAATATTTGCTTGAACATATTGCAATATACATAAAACAAATAATAGTCATTAACTTTTACATGAACAAATAGTAATATTAAATTAATATTCAATTCTATTAACTCATATTACATTAACATTTTATAACATCCTTCTTTTCATAGTTTAAAAAATTTCCTTTGAGTTTGTCCAGTATATAATTAATTTATGTAAATGTTTATATATTAATTTTAATAAAATATATATATTCGTGTAAATTTAAAAAAATGGTAATTCAATTTTTTTCTGCAAAATATAAATATAAAAATATCATATTATTATGAAAAAATATTATAACAAATAATATTTTTCGTTTGCTAATGCATACAAAAATGTGCAGAATATTTATATTAAATAAAAAATACAGACATTCTACAAAAAAATTGGAATATTATCAATAACAACTAATAAAATAGTGTAAAATAATAATCTAAATCTATGACGTAGAACAAAATTCAAAAAATAAATAGCAAACCATATTCATATCATTTAGATAAATGCAATGTATAAATTAGTTACAAATTATTATAAGTATATGCACTATTAAAAGAGAGTATCTTGTTTGCAAATGATATAGTGWATACATAATTATTAATAGTGTGAATAAATTATTTTTATGTATATAAAAAATATCWAAATTATTAATGSAWTCMTATTACTTATATATTCCAAAACMTATTTAAGGYTTGTATTAAGAAATATTATTAGATATTATTACCACATAATAATTAAAATTCCTGAAACTGATAAAATAATGTTAACAAATATTTGAAGAATTAATTATTCATTTAAGGGGTTATAATGTATTATTAATAAAAAAATGTAAATTATTTATTCTAACTAAGAGTAGCACACACATTATGAATATATAAATATAATCATATTGCCATAAAAATGTAATTAATAAATAATAAGGATGTCAATTTTTGAATAATAATATACCTTCAAAAATATTTTATTATTAAAAGTATTCGCTTTTTTTTTTTTTAATTAGCACAAATTTTTATTGGTAACATCCTCAGCTTCACATAGAAATATAATTTTATATATGCTTAAAAATTTCAAATTATTAGAATATAAAAAATGATGCAGTACATGGAGACGTTATGATGTACAAAAACATAAATATATTTCATTCATTTAAATATAATAAATTCATTCATTATAGTAAATAATTTTTTTACATTAATATTACTAATATGTTATTTTTTAGAGGGGTTATTTTATTATATTATTTATGATATTTCATTACACTCATTAATAATATAAACTAAAAGTACAATAAAATACTTTATAATATGTACATAAATATTATGCTACAAAATTACGCGTTCATTAATAAAAACTTTATTATTGACATTATAATTATTGTGTTTATAATATAATTTTTCCAATTTATACTATTATTGGTATATAATTTTTAATAATTAAACAATTCTCAATGTAGTTAAGCATATATTTTAATTAACCATTCAATTGTCCAATATATTATAAATTTAGTGTAAAAATATTCATATAGAGAGTATGGATACTATAGTGAAATATTGATTAATCAACCTTAACATTATTAATACACACCTTTATTATTTATATATAATAAAATCWCGAAATCATAATTTCTTTAGTTATGAAATGTAATACAAAAATAATTCATCATTATTTATTATAATATTAGTGCTAAATTATTTATTTAAACTCAACACATACTTTTATAA
>NW_001850165.1:0-2633 GCF_000002415.2 Plasmodium vivax
TTCATTATCATTCATTTGATAATCCTGAATGGGGAGATTGTAAAGATGAAACATTCTATAATGCGGCAAAAGAAGAAATAAGTAGATACAGGGAAATTCGAGATGATTCAGATAAAATTCTAAAAGCCTTATGTTATGTATATATAAAGAGTTCTAGAGTAGATTTCGATAATAATCTATGTAAGTTTTTGTACTTTTGGTTAGGCGAAATATTATTAAAAAAATTAAGGTTAAAAGAATTATATTCAGAAATTATTCTTGATATTTTCAAAATCTTAAAAAATGATACAAGGCAGGTTTGTACAGATCCTTATCCTTATATGCATAAAGATGATTTTAAAAAAGTTAAACAAATTTTTGATATATCAGAAGATTATAAAAGCTATAAATTACAACTTCATAATAATTTGTTTTGTGATGAGAATTATATGACTTACTTAAATACACA
This sequence comes from Plasmodium vivax, assembly GCF_000002415.2. Classification (NCBI taxonomy): domain Eukaryota; phylum Apicomplexa; class Aconoidasida; order Haemosporida; family Plasmodiidae; genus Plasmodium; species Plasmodium vivax. The sequence goes on from NW_001850165.1 coordinate 449, forward strand.
TGTACAAAATTATAACAAATTTCACAGTGAATGCGAAGTAGAAACATATAGTGATCTAGAAAAACCTTATTGTAAATATTTTAAGAATTATTTTCCTAAAGAAAACCATGATAATTTATCAAAATTGAAGTGTTATTCAAAAGAACATGCGTCTCAAAGTGATCAATTAAAAGAAAAACATGCGGCAGGAGTACAGAATGCAGAACTATCAGCAATCTCTGCAGTGGAAACACACGACTCATTACCACATCCATATGCTGCAAGTAGAGGGGCATCAAGAGAAGAATATTATAATGCACGAGAAACTAGTTTAAATATGAATGGTTATGAAATAGATAGTATTTTAGATCCCTCAGATAATCCTTCTCCTTCTATAACATCTAAAAGTATAACTGGTGCTGTCTCAGTTGCTGGAATTTTAGTCCCTTCTTATCTTATGTACAATGTAATTAGCATTATAATTATAAAATTAAATGTCATATTTTACACTTAATTAAATTCATTCATTTTTAAGTAAAACTAAAATATATGTGCATATTACATATAACTTACTTTCATTAGTATACGTATGCTGGAACTTGGATAAACAAAGTATTAGGAAGGAAAACAAGAACAAATTTTAATCCGTACACAGATCAGTATTTAATGGCAAATTTTTCGGGACCAGAAAATTTCAATTCAGAGAGAAGTAGATATAATATAGCATATAGTCCTGAATAAATGTCCTTTTAAAAACACACTAAATTATATGTAAAATCCTGTACGTTCATTAGAGCCATTCTACATATGAGATTATCTAAAAAAGTTACCATGAAACATTTGTTGACAAAAATATTTAGGAAATATAAATGAATTTATTTTTTTTACAGAATTTCTTTCTCAATTCACACAATTAATACAACAGAATTATATCATGTCGAGATATATATTATAAATATATTTCTATTCATACTATATTATATAAAGACAAATAATTATTTGTTTTATTATAAATTATGTATCAAAAGAAATTATGTTATGAATCCTGGATGTTAAAGATTAAGATATATTTGCGTCAATTAAAATATTGTGAAAAACATGTAAACAATTGTTATTTAATATTTCGTTACATTTCTTACAATATATTGGTAAATTTAATAAAAAAATAATGTATGATAATAAAAATTAAAGCATATCATAATATAATGCACTGGGGAGATATKAACTATAACATAATATACAAAATATAATACCATTGTTTCTGTATATTTATTACATATTGGTACGCTATATATAAATATATAGTGTACATATATAATGTTATAAAAATACTGTATCAACATTTCATGAAAAGAATTTAATGTACTACATAACAGTAATATAATAATATTCCTTAAAAAATATTCAGAATCTTACGCCATATTTTATGGTACACTATATAAATAAATTTATAAATACATAAAAAACAAATAATAATATATTATTACAAGTACATTTAACATTGAAAAACATAATATAATATTAAAAAAAAGATTTCCATAAATAGCATACACATTCCTTTTATATATATTTTCAATAGTTTTAAATGATTTAATCCAAATTTTTGATTTAATTCGTGTATGTATTGTTATATCTAATAAAATCATAAACAACATAATTTAATGATTCATATTTAGTATTGCTTTAAGAATATATATGTTAATCAGAAAATTATATATTCCACATTAATAGAAACGCATATATGCTAATTCAATTTAAATGAACAAATATAATGTGACAACAAAAAAAACGYTTTTATTTAAAATTGTGTRTCACAGTTACCTGRTTTATACATAATGCTTTTTACTATGTATTATATTGAAAATGTTATATAATTTGGKAGTAAATGCATGATTATCTYAAAACAATACTATATAATATAAAAGAAAAWTATGTATATTAACTGTTTCTTTCATTTTATTTTTCTTTATCAATATATATATATAATTTACATAATTCTACTTTAAAAGGGATCATAAGCTAAATTATAATTCTTACAAAGAAATAGTTAACGAATTTTCATATAATTACGAATAATGAAATATATGTAATGCCTTATCCTTATTTTCATATAATATAATATAATATAGTTGTTTACAATATTTATAATTATTTAGATAAAAATGTTTCCAATCCAAAAAGATGATTCTTTTGTAGAATTGGAGAA
>NW_001850164.1:0-5738 GCF_000002415.2 Plasmodium vivax
TAAACCCTGAACCCTAAACCCTGAACCCTAAACCCTGAACCCTGAACCCTAAACCTAACCCTAAACCTAAACCCTGAAAATTCTCACCCTGAACCCTGAAGAAAATTCTCACCCTGAACCCTAAACCCTAAACCTCTRAACCCTGAACCCTAAACCCTMAACCCTGAACCCCTAAACCCTAAAMCCTGAACCCTAAACCCTGAACCCTAAACCCTAAACCCTGRAACCCTGAACCCTAAACCCTGAAACCCTGAACCCCTAAACCCTRAACCCTRAACCCTAAACCCTRAACCCTRAACCCTGAACCCTAAACCCTRAACCCTRAACCCTGAACCCTRAACCCTRAACCCTRAACCCTGAACCCTGAACCCTAAACCCTGAACCCTAAACCCTAAACCCTGAMCCCTAAACCCTAAACCCTAAMCCTAAACCCTRAACCCGTAAACCCTRAACCCTRAMCCCTAAACCCTRAACCCTRAACCCTRAACCCTAAACCCTGAACCCTAAACCCTAAACCCTGAACCCTRAACCCTGAACCCTAAACCCTRAACCCTAAACCCTGAACCCCTGAACCCCTAAACCCTRAACCCTTGAACCCCTGAACCCTAAACCCTGAACCCTGAACCCTAAACCCTGAACCCTRAACCCTAAACCCTGAACCCTAAACCTGAACCCTAAACCCTGAACCCTAAACCCTGAACCCTAAACCCTRAACCCTRAACCCTAAACCCTRAACCCTRAACCCTRAACCCTAAACCCTRAAACCTAAACCCTAAACCCTGAACCCTRAACCYTAAMCCMWKRAAACYMWAAMCCYWAAACCYKRAACCCTRAAMCCYWAAMCCYWAAACCYTGAACCCTAAACCTAAACCCTAAACCTAAACCTAAACCCTGAACCCCTAAACCTAAACCCTGAACCCTAAACCCTAAACCCTAAACCCTGAACCCTAAACCTAAACCCTGAACCCTAAACCTAAACCCCTAAACCACCCTAAACCCTAAACCCTAAACCCTAAACCCTGAACCCTGAACCCTAAACCTGAACCCTAAACCCTGAACCCTAAACCCTGAACCCTAAACCCTGAACCCTAAACCCTAAACCCTGAACCCTAAACCCTGAACCCTGAACCCTAAACCTGAACCCTGAACCCTAAACCTAAACCCTGAACCCTAAACCTGAACCCTAAACCCTGAACCCTAAACCCTAAACCCTGAACCCTAAACCCTGAACCCTAAACCTAAACCTAAACCCTAAACCCTTGAACCCTAAACCCTGAAACCCTAAACCCTGAACCCTAAACCTAACCCTAAACCCTAAACCCTAAACCCTRAACCCTAAACCCTAAACCCTAAACCCTRAACCCTRAACCCTAAACCCTAAACCCTAAACCCTGAACCCTRAACCCTAAACCYWAAACCCTAAACCYTGAACCCTGAACCCTAAACCTAAACCCTGAACCCCTAAACCCTGAACCCTAAACCTAAACCCTGAACCCTAAACCCTATATTATCATCCTATATATTAATTTAATATAAAAATCCTTTTAAATATAATTAAATATTAAGATATATAATTCTTAGCTCAATGAGTGTTTTATTTTGTAAATTGTTAATATACTTACAAAAGTTATCTTTAAGCTTAATATTCTAATTTTTAATATATTAATAAATACTTATGGAGCAGTTTTTTATTTTCTTTTAATTTTTATATATTTAATGATTCTCATTTTTCAAAAAATGTCACATCATCGAACGGTATATAAATATTTTGAAATTTCTATTATATATAGTAGTTGAAATAATTAATTTCTCAAATATACATTAAGAGATTCTATATGAAAAGCGTTTTTATATATGATATTGTATTATTTTTATTTTTAGAAAAAGGATTTAGGCGAATTAACTTCAAAACTTCATTATTATTATTTCGATAATGAGAAGCGCGATTGCGATCATCTTCCGTTTCATACAAACATAAAGGATGAATTAAGGAATTATTATGGCCGTTTTAACGATATTTCTGATAAACTTATAAAGGGTATTTGTTTTATATATAATAAACAAAAAGATAACCCAAGACAATTTAACAATGAACTCTGTTCCTATTTGTATTATTGGTTGGGACATAATATATTCCAAAATTTATCGGATGAATCATTGTTTCCAAAAATTATTAAAATGATCTATGATGAGCTAGATCTTAGTGGTATATATAATGCATGCCATTGTCTTTACGAAAAAATTGACCAAAACACATTTAACACATATAAATTGCTATTTGACTATTCTAAAGATCATGGAAATTTTAATCTGAATACTTCTCATGGTTATACTACATGTGACGAACATTATAAAGCAGTCATGAACAATTATATTAATACATATAAGGATGCACATAATAATTGTAAAGTAAAGAACGAAAAAAATTATGATTGCGAATATTTTAATAAATTATTCGATGAAGATCAGTATGAGAAATTAACTACGTTTACATGTAGAGAACATCGACATAATAATGACTTTTCAGGGGTAATAATACCTAGAGACATACAACCAGTTTCAAGTGTTCGTGTTCCTCCAGCTATAGTTGCGAATTTATATGGGACTCCTAGCTCTACATACCATCGTGATCTAGAAAGGAATGATAACACTCAAAGTTATTTACACCCATATTCTGATAAAAAATTATCATATCAGCATACATTAGATGGCAAACTCATCCTTCCTGCGGAAGAATCTACTGATGGTGGATCTTCCAAAACTATTGCAGGCTCAGTTGCTCCAGTATTAGGAGTTTCATCAATTTCTTTACTCTTATATAAAGTAATTGAAAATATAATAGATATTCATACATTTATAATTTACATATGCTTCCCATTTTTCAAATAGAAAAACATTTAAAAATAAACAATTTTACATACCTTTTACTTATGTCTATTATTCATTAGGTTACACCACTTGGAGGATTTATAAGAAATTTTCTAGGAAGGAACAGAAATATGTATAATCCTGTAGAATATATGGATTCATTCAACCCATATAGTGATGGAATGGATCCTGGGGGTAGAACAATGAATATATCCTATCACAGATTATGAATTAAATACTCCTTTCTATAGATATATCATTACTACAATTACTATTAACAATATCACATAATAACAGTGATAACACAACATGTTTATTTGTTTTAAGTAATAAAATATATGTTGTATAAACTTAAATACCCAAGAACGAAGAAATAATTTAGAAAATATAAATTAGTTTTAATAGTAATAAATTTTCTCTAACCACATAATTAAGCATATTATTATAATTCAATAACATATATTAGTTTCAGTATATGTAATGACAACATTTAATAATTTATATTCTACCCCCCTAAACAAAATATTAATAAATGCAACCAAGATGATATGTATTTATTAGTAAATATTTGTTTTTCTATTTTAATATGTTATTAATAATAAATTGTGCGCATTTAATAAATAAGTGATCATATATCCAACAACTAAATGTTAAGCAATTAATCTATAATTTAATATAAATTAATTATTTATTGATGCGCTATTGTGAAATATAAGATAAAATATTGAGAATTTATTTTTACTTTATCTTAAATTTAAATCTCCCATTTATTTATTTTTTAACATACTAACTGTATGTGACAAAAATAAATACATTACATTTATAATTAACCCTATATGAAAAGAAAATATATTTTACAAATACGTTTAGTTATAATGAATTAATTGCTTATCATATGCAAATAAACTTAAATTAACTTTTTTTATAATGCTAATAAAAAAAGCAATTATAAATAATTTTTTAAGTAAAATATTATAACTTGCTTCTGTTTACCATAAATACCGACTACATTAATAAAAATTATTCCTTATTTATATATTAAACACTCTATACTTATAATGTAATTAAATAGATTATTAGTTAGTCCATTGAAAAATCTTAATTAAAAAAAAACTACATCTTTATTTTAAACATGTACAGAAATTACAATAAATATTTCATTATTGATAACTCCCAGCCATGTTGTGCGCTATTTCTTTCTAATAGTTCTTCATCATTTACCGAACAAATATAACTAATTAAAAGGAATACACAGAAACGTAAGCATTATATACATTTAGAATAATCTCGAGTGTGCAATATAATCATAATTTTAACTACAATACAAAAAATAAACATGTTATAAAAAAGAACAGGATATGTATATTATAAATATGCAATATAATCAATTCAATTATTTTCTAAATATTTTACGTATTATACAAATGGAAAAAATATACTTCTCCTTTTTCTATACTTAAAAATATGCTTTACATATGATTAATCTATTACAATTGGAATTCGCTTTATTATAATTATGAAATACCATAATGCGATGATTTACTTATATTAATATAATCATTTTTTTTTATATTCAAAACCTTTATGGTGTTATGCTTTAAATTGAGATATTATTTAAACATAAAATATTTTACATTAATACTTTTATGAACAAAATTGATATAATATATTTTTTCCATACATTTATTAGTACATAAAAATATTTTTGTTGATAATAAAATTAATTTCACTTTTATTCATAGTCATTATCTATAAGTAGCATATAGTAGAAAATATACACATATTATCGGAATCATTATGATATATTTACATAAAATATATTATACATAAGTCCCCTTAATATGTTAATGATATATATGTATTTTTATCATATATATAATCATAAATATAACAAATTTTATATAAAACTATCTATGCTGCACATATATAATGTATATTAGGTTATGTTTATTAATATGTCATTTATATTTATGATGTTAGATTATTATAATTTTTATATATAACAAATATATTCGTAAAGCTTCTAAAAACAATCATAAATGTATTTATATATTAAATGGAACATATATATTTAATATATGATATTTTTATTCATTTATAATGAAAAATTAAGTAATATTAATTTGAAATAATACTAAAAAAGTTATATGAAAAAATATGTATAAAAATTTACATTATTATCTAAAAATAAATTTATTCATAACTATATAAATTATAAATTATAACATTCACTAAATCAATCAGTTTTATTACCCAATTCACACGCCTATTAATAAAGAAATATAGATCATGTAAAATAATAAAATATATAATAGATATAACAACGAATTATATATAGTATAGAATCAATAGGTTATTCTTAAATTAATAAAAGCAATTTTTTTATTATATCATTTTAAATAATGGAATAAATAAGAATATTAATTTCTGGTTTACTCTTTAAATTTGCAGTTATAAAGAATCTTGAATATATATATGTAGAAAATACAGAGATAATCATTACACAAATAAAGATTAATTCAATTAGAAATAAAATAAAAGAAAAAAATAAAATATTCACTTATTAAAACAATTAAGTTTGAAAGGTAAAATATGTTCAGTATTTGTTAATAATTATTATTTTCTGAGAACAATTTTTATTTTATATGTATATATTAATTTTTTTTTTTTTAAAATTTACTATGATAAACATGTAATGAAATAGATAAATAAAAAAAGTTTGCATATAAATTCATATAAAAAAAAATTAACGAAATTTTATTATTAATGAAAATAATATTAAATAAATAAAGTTCTTTTAATTTTAGAATATATAATTTTATGATATATTAAATAATTTATATTTTGTGCACGTATAAATAAATTAAAAG
>NW_001850163.1:0-7499 GCF_000002415.2 Plasmodium vivax
ATCTAAGAATAAGGATAATATTAAAAAACTTTGTAAAAAACTATTAAGGAATTTAACAGATTTACCAAAACTTGATAATATGAAAAATAAAAGCCATACAGATCAATGTTTGTATTTAAATTTTTGGATATATGATGAACTAAGTAAAATATATGATCATAAGGAGGAAAATATTTTTGACGTACCTGATGTTGCTAAATTTCTTAATGCAGATATTGAAATTAATAAGGACTTAATTGAAAAAGATTTGAATAAAAATTATAAAATCATAGTTCCACCATCTCCCGCAAGGACACAACCCAAAGAAGGAGATTCTCAAAATTCGGATACAACTGGTGTAGTACAAACATCCCGAGAAAACCAGACACCTCCGGGAAATGAAGCAAATAAAGGAGGTCAAGAAGTTAAAGAAAGTAAGGTAGCTGAAGCACCTAAAGTAATTAATGGACATGAATCAACAGTAAACAATAAAGAAACTCAAGTGTCTGCAGATAATCTACGGAATCAAGCATCTGGAGATAGTTCAGGCACTCAAGCATCTGCGGCTAATACAGGGTCCCAAGGATCTGAAGATGAACAAAAAAAAAAATTACCACAGGAGATCATTAATTATAAGGCATATAGTACACATAATCCTTGTTTTTTCAATTATAATTGTAAATTTTCTGAATGTAGAGAAATGAAACATCTGTATGAATATTTTAAAGATTATGAAACTATTAAGAACAAAATTWATTGTGACCAGCGTAAAAATGATGAAATATTTTAAATATCTTAAATATATTAGTTCCWTATATAATAAACACAAAGATGAAGAAGGATGCTGTTCCTGGGGCACGAAGATGTGTCCCTATTATTTTTTGCAATGTAACGAAGCTTATGATCCCAGAAAACTCATAAGGGCGTTAGAGTTAGGAAATTCGACAGAATGCAGTAGAATAAAAGAATCAGCTGGAGTTATCAAAAATGCTGAAGCAAAGTCTGAAGAAGAAAAATTACGTAATTCTATGTATATAAAATATATGACATGCTCTTATATCACTGGTTCTCATTTTAATAAAAAGGGCTTAATATGTCAGCAACAATCTCAACGTCCGCACATAAACAACAAATTTTTATCCAGATACAGTTCATATAATCCGCCAATAAATATATCAACCCCAATAAGTAAAAATATAACAGTCAATGGGAAGCCAATGAACGTAGTTTTAATATCTAATCCAAAAGCAAGTATAACAGAAGAGGACTTAAGTAAAAGTGAGACAGTACATTTGTCCAAATCTAAATCTGGATATTATAGTGCACTATTTCCAGAGGTAACTGAARAAAGTTCGTGCCTACTACCTTGAAGAAGCAGAAACGGCATGCCCAAAAGGGCAATCTGTAAAAGACATGTCAGAGTACTGTAGAAAGTCAAAACAATATAACGATATAATAAATGGTGCGAAATTACAACCAGAAAAACGTATAGAAGTAGGTGATACACAAAATTTGGAGGATATTGATGCACCTGCCGATACATCGTTCCTAAATGACATATTACAACAACTTCCTGTTCGAATGGGTGCCGTAAGTCTTGTATCTTTGGGTACCATAACCATGCTTTTCATGTATTATAAGGTATAATAAAATTTGCTTTAAATATAAAAATTATGTATTAATATTTTTAAAGGATTTTCCTAAAAAACGAATATTAAAAATTCAATATACTTATAAATATTTTTATATTATTCATTTGTATGTTAGTTTACACCACTTGGATCATGGTTACGCAATGTAATGGGAGGGGGGGAAAAAATGAAGCATGGCAATCATGGAGAACCTCACATATCATTGAACTACCAACAAGATCATATGCCTCAAAATTCTCAAAGGAAAAGAATAAAAATAGCTTATCAAACTTCGTGAAAACTTCACTATTAGCCTTAAATGTAATATAAAATGATTTAGAACAGCAACATGCCATCCTATCGTAAAATATGTTCATATCTGTAATAAGGTCTAACAGTACATAATACTGGGAAAAATGTCATTTTATTAACATAAGTAACTAGGTGCTAATAACACAAAAAACAACAGCTATTATAAAATAGTGTACGTAAATATAATTATTATGAATTTACACTAAAGTATTTTTAAAAAGTGATAAGCAATCTAGGAATAAATATACGTATCTAATATTCTCAATATAAATGAAAAAAAATGAAAAAATTGCAGATTTATGTAAACCAATTAATAAATCACCTTTAGGCACATTTGCAGCGGCAATTACTTGCATATTATAGTCGCTATTTTTATTATGTATTTTGTGTATTTATATTGTTAATTTTAAATAATCCTTATGGAATACTATTATCCTTTGGCTCATTTTTTTGTTGTTTAAATTTGTTTTTTTTTGTCAATTATTTAACAATTCAGATATTTTGAATTATCAATTCTTTTTAAAGAATCATTTTATTAATTTAAAAGTAAATATATTAACATATATCCATGTGTTTATTTGTCATAAATAAGTGTAGATAGGACATTTAATAATAATGTCTTATATAAGTGTATTTTTAAATAGTTTAAGCTTGGTTTGATTAATTAAAAATTATTCTTTCACTTCCAAAGTATGTTTAATTAATACAAAATGAATTAAAGTTTAATTAGGAAAAACTGAAGTGTAATAATGCCATACATAAACGTACACACTTTGGGTCCCTCTAATAATCAATAAATATGCAAAAACTTTGTATGGTTCTTTTTTTACATAATCCGTTTTTGCAATAATTAACTTTTTACATTTTTTTGTCACTTATAAACAGAAACCTCGTTTTGGTGATATTCATTATGATGTACAGATTAATTCATACTTTTTACGAAAATATGATCCTTTTTATGTAAAAGAAAATGTTCATTTTGACTATACTACTTTTAAATATCGTAATGCACCACAACGTATAACAGTGTCTACACTATGCTATACTTTGTGGTCGTAATTTTTATAGGTGTTCCTTAACAATCCAGTTATACTACGCAATACACTCAACCTATATGTAATATAAAGCGGTATTGTAATGATCCATAATAGAATTGTCATAATATGTATTATTTGAAAAAGGAAAATTTTTAACACTGCAAAGATATAGTCTAAAGAGGACAAACATAAAAGCACATAAACATATAATAGTTCCCTCTTACTTTAGACATAATAGGCTTATATATAACCAGAATATTTTATCTATTCCTCTATATTAGCTTTACCTTTATTACGAACACTCGTGCTGAATAAATATTCGTAAAATATATGCTACTTATAATACAGTCATATATATAACTGTTTTTATCACTCGAATGTAAGCACACATTGCAATCAAATTTACATATTTGGGAACATTTTTATATTATTAACATATTATATTTCTGCTCATGTGATTATGCATCTGAATGGGCTCCTACTGCTTACTAGGGCAGAAGCTTATGAGTGAATGTATTATGTAAATGCTATATTATTTCCTTGAACAATGACTTTTTTTGACACGTGGATCATTAGTTCACAGTGCGATAGCTTTTTCCAAATTACTGATATTCAAGCAGTAAATATTATCTATTTCCGCAAAATTGTGTCATCATTTAAATAGTAATATGTTATTGTTTTTTGTTTTACAAAAATGTAGTATACTTCGTGAGAAGTAAATTGCGTAATTAACAGTGCAAAAATAATGTAACATATGTGCAAATCAAGATCAGTTGTTACTGGATCATAAGGTGATGTATTAATAGAAGATATAAATGTTCGATAAATGTAAAAAATCATAATGTGTTTAAGCAAATACTATTAATATTAATATTAATAAATAAAAAAATGCCTTTTTTTTTGTATTCTCAATTAATAAATAAAATACAAAAAAAAAACATCAGTGAACTCTTAAAAATTCCAATCACAAAATCTAAAGCATAAAAAGGAAGATATACGAATTAGCACATAAAATACAAAATCACAATTATTAAAAACTACCATCCAATTTATAGCGTGATCTTGGTGTAGTTTCTCACAAAAAAATTTATTATGCTAAAGCGTCTGGAATTTTAAGATTCTAAAATTCCGGATTTTATAAGCTTTTCAGCACATATGCAAAAAAGCTTTTCTTCTATATCATGGATATTTTTTTCCCAGGAATTATCTTCCCATTTCATGAAATTTCTTTTCGTAGGCATTTCTCAAATATGCTAAATCATACAAACTCATTTGTGTTTATCAAAACACATAAATATTTTCTATATATTTTGTTTAATTACATCCCTTACAAGATTTACCTCTTACAAATCATATATACATCTTTAATAGCAATTCGAAATTGAACCTAGGTTTTATTATTTCTAAATAATCAGATTATTCACCAAAGTTTCTTATATGCTGATAATTATCATTTCAAAAAACCTCTACATTTTTTTTAGTTATGTGTATTATATCAATATTAATAGGTATTCACTTATTATTTCTGTTACACTAAAGTTCGTTTTCCATATACATTATACAGCTAATTTGTGTTTCTATGCCTCATTCTCCCCATTAGTAATAATCATTATTAACAAAATCGCATATTTATATCTTCATATTATCATTTCTTATGCACTTTTTTATTAAGAATCAATATATCACAATGAGCTTTGTGAAGATTGATATGAAAGGTACATACTACTTTCTCCCGAATTTGATGGGGTGTATTCTGAACCAGTCTCTGATGTTGCGCTTGAGTAATTTGAACTAACATCACTCATATAACTTCTTAAATTTTCCGCTCTTCTTTTTTTTTTCCATAGCTTTGCAGAATGGGACTGTTAAAAAAAAAAAAAAATTTAAGAGGTGTTAATTGTATTTACATTGTAATTATACATATATATGTTCGAAGATCTAAATGTCTTTATGAACAATTTATATGTTATTGTGTAATTTTGCTTACTCTAATGTACAATATTAAACCGAGAAATACTCCTATCATTCCAGTAAGTATAAGACCGTTGTGCAATCTACGGCTTCGTAATAAACTTTCATTCAATGTATAAAAATCCTGAGGTTTGAACTGTTTAAATACAGATAAACCATAACTACTACTATCTGGATAGCCACCTTCAGTATTATATGCCTTTACTCTTTCATTCACGGTTATTCGATTAGATTGTCCTGAACTTATTAGATTCATTTGTCTTCTTAATTCAGCTAATAAAATTTCCGGGTTAGAGCTTTTATCACAACTAAAATAATGGCTACATTCAGGTTCCACCTCACCATTTGCAAGGTAACAGCATAAGTTATTTTCTTTGCGTTTCTTATATAAATCATTAATATAATTAACATAATTATAAACAATCTCGCACGCTCCATAACCCTTATCTTTGCAGTTAATATAATCAACGTTTCTAAAATAATCATGCAAATCTTTCTCAGCTTTAACACTTTCCGCATTACGTGAAGCATAACATCTATATTTCTTATCTGTTATATAATTATAATTAAAATAGTTTATTGCATCGAAAAGGTTATTAGAAAGTTCATAATTACTAAAATACTTATCGTTATTACTAAAATTTTTCCTTACTTGATCACTGAACCAATGCTGGAAATAAACGCATTCATCATTACGTTTATCGTCATTGTGAGTGTCATTTATTTTTTTCAAAATAGTTACAGCTCGTTTACAAAATTTATTAGCTTTATCCTCAGTTACTCCAAATTTCTCACAAATTCCATCTCTGTCATTAATATCATACAAATTAAATTCTCCATATTTTTTGTATGCAGGAAGATCACTAAATGTTTGATCCTAAAATTAGGGGAAAATATATACATTATATTAATAATAAAATCTCTTTATTTTACGAGAGAATTTGTTATATTTTTTTTGAAAATATACACATAATATTCAAATAATAATATGATGATAATGCATTTAGTAAAATGGAAAATTACCCATTCAGTAGTTGCCATTGTTTCCACTAAAATAAACTTGGGTTGTAATATGTATTAATTAACTAATCAATAATGTATGTGCAATTTTATATCTTTGCATATAATAAAAAAGTAAGAAACCATAAATATGTAGATAATTTTATATTATTTCTTTACATCAATATTTGAATTTAATTACGTATTGATTTGTAAAATAAGTTCTTTTAAATACCTTGTAAAAATTATTATAGTAATAAATTTGTTAGCCCATAAAATTAGTATTTTTTTTATTTACAAAAATCAAAATTACAAACATTATATGTTAAAGGAAATATAATAATTTCGTTTATTTTATGGAAAACATTAATTTATTTTTAAATCCTGTAAATACTATTAAAAACATTTTGAAAAAATAAATTAAATTAACAAGTTTAATAATAAAAATATTACAATAATAAATTTTGTAATATTTTTTAAATTTTGCGGTAATTTTTTTCAGTAATTCGGCATTTTGTTTCCATTTATTATGCGTACTTTTTTTTTTTTTTCCAGTGACCACCTTTTTAATTTAAATACATGTTATGCTCGCTTAAAATTTAAATATAATTATAAAAGATATTTAATAATATTTCTATGAATTAATATTCCGTGGATAAATGTTATTTTAACACAAATAATAACATTTATTATTGTTATTTTTCGCGATTATCATTTTGTATTTCTCGCAATAATTAAAATAATTTCTCAGTTATAAAATATGTTAAACCATATTTTTATTTATATATTATAATGGGAAATAAAAATAGATAGTTGCAAATTACACGTGCACAATAATTTTTCAATCCTCTATTAAATATTGTATATTTTATAACAGAAACAAGTTTATATGTAATCAGTAATTTTTTATTTTATCTATATAAACAAATTATATTTCCATTATTCTTTATAATAATTTTATGTTTTATTATAATTTTTCAACATTATAATGACAGCAAAAATATATTTTTGCTTAATAAACCAATGTAGTATCGATAAAAAGCATATCATAAACAAGCTGTAAAAATATTTTCGTAATAAATTATTAAGACATTCCGTACAAGTTGGCATTGTAACTATTATGCATTTTAGGTTTTATAAAATTCTCATTATTTCCGTATTTATAGTGTATAATTAATTGTATTATGATCATACGTATTTGCGAAATTTAAAATAACAACTATTCCTTGTAATAATAATATATGAAATGTTTCTTATTATACGTATTTTAAGCAATCAAATTTTTGTTTTCATTTTGTTATCATATTCAACTTCTTTGATTTATCTAATTAAAAAAGCGGAACAATCTCAATGAAATTTTCCAAGAAACGCATTAATTATGCAGTTCTGTATATGTTCATATTAGAAACAATAAAACATACCCATGATAACTAATATAGCATTATTCATTTCGTAAAAATAATTAAACCATCGTCATTTCTAAGCCAACACAAGTGGGATTATAATTATCACGTAGTGTTGCTTTAACGATTTGGAAACTGAATATAATGCACATTATAAACGCATATAA
>NW_001850162.1:0-2402 GCF_000002415.2 Plasmodium vivax
AGTTATTAAATAATAGTCCCTAAATTTAAATATTTAGTTTSTAAGGATTATATAAAARATTACATAAATAAGTAKATTATTATATAWATTAATTTTATATGMAMAAATATTTGTACTTSGAAAATATTTATAATTTYTTTAAAWTTTAAACATGWCRTAGAACAATGGCGCAGMAGACAMCTSAACMAAAWTTGGCWTTTGTAYATATACATCCTAAAGCATTATTAACRTTTAACTATTWGTATAATTTGYTTCTTTTGTACARAARRWAAACTTGTGTTATTATAACTATACATTTTTTACTTATATATTAACTCCTTTGTAAACATTTTTAGGAAAAGTCTTCCGAGTATTTAAAACTTAATACRCTCTATGAGGAATTTTTTAAAAAGGACGAAAAGATCAATATTGATAATCRTTGTAATAATTTGAGTAATCCTAATGGGAATSATAAAGATGTTAGAGAACTTTGTAGCAAGGTTGTAAGTTATTTAGAAAAAATACCAAAGGTAAGCGATACCASGAAACGCAATAATTATTGTAGTTATTTACCWTATTGGTTCTATGATGAAATAGGGCGAATACATAAAGATCACTCCAAAAAAATGGATGATATACCTATTTTTAAAGATATTATGGGGTGTGGCGAACAAGGTTAATGCACCATTTAAAGGATATAAGTGTACTTTACAATATGACAAAAAAGTTAATTTAGATGAATTATTAAAAAGGAAAATTTCATATATTTATTTTAAAAAGCATGATAATATTAAAAGTGTTAAAAAGAACCCCACAAACGRAGGATTGTAATAATTATTTTACATATTTGACTTATATTAAATCATTATATGAAAAATATTATAAGGATCATTGTCCTATTGTTTGGCCTTTTTCTTCTGAACCTGATTATTTTAGTTGCACAAGTGCTTATAACCCAAAGGATTTTTTATCCACAGCAGAAAAATGTAAAGCTAAAGAAAATGGAGGTGGTAGCGGCTCATTTTGGGGAATTTTTTTGGGTAGTTCATCATCTGGAACATCTTCAAATAGAAGTGGAACATCAATTCAAGCGCCCGCAAGGGCTGCAACTTCAGAAGCTAAAGTGCCTGGAAATGCTAAAAATTCATCACCTGGTGGTTTACCAGAGAATAAAGGTGTAAAGGGAGCAACAGGGGGTGCAGCAGCTGGGAATGTATCAAAAGGTTTATCAAGTTCAACAAGTACAGTAACTTCAGGAGGTTCAACACGTCCGGGTGCTGAAGCGTCAGTGCGTGATAATGTATTATCTAGAGGAGGATTACTTGGACAGGCAGTCCCTACAAATCCTAAAGGAGCTCTTAGTCCTCCGCCAAAAGAGGGCCCTGGGCACAGTATGAATGCAGTTCCACYTTATACTTCAGACAGTGGAAGAGGTATGCAGCCTGCTCTCCCGGCTGATTCCCCTAGTACTTTGGAAAGTGTACCTGATAATGTGGATTCAAAATTTTATCGTAACATCATCATGGGGGTAGCAATAATTGGAACGATTTTCTTCCTTATCTATTACAACATGGTAATTGCACAATAGATTTCACGAAGTATTAATGTTACGTTTAGATAAATATTTTAATTTTTTTTTACACGTATAATTACAATGAAGATATATTTTCATACGCTTTATTTTCCATTTTTTTTATTAGTCTTCTAGATTAAAATCGAGATTTCCCAAAAGGAAACGGAAAAAAAAGATATTTGAACATAATTACTACGAAGAGTATGAAAAGGAGTTAGCTAGGTATGAATCAGAAAATGAATCTTTAGATTCTCAATCGGATCGATATTATTTAAATTATCAACCTGAAGGAGATTATTATTACTAATTAGGTGTATAAAATGTAATCTTTTATAATAATTATTTTAATAGGAAGTT
Organism: Plasmodium vivax; assembly: GCF_000002415.2. Classification (NCBI taxonomy): domain Eukaryota; phylum Apicomplexa; class Aconoidasida; order Haemosporida; family Plasmodiidae; genus Plasmodium; species Plasmodium vivax. The sequence continues at coordinate 1,910 of NW_001850162.1, forward strand.
ATAGTGAAATTTATTTGGTAATCATCCTTATTAGTAATAATGATAAAGAAAAAAAAAATAAAACAATTAAGTACAGAAAAATTGTACATGTTATTATATAAATTAAAAATAATTTCATGAAGTACATATCATGAGAACAGATAAAAAGCAATAAATTAGTAATACAAATATTAAAAATTATTCAACTTTATAAATCGTATGAATTGTTTGATATTTAATATTATTTAAACATCAATGAAGTTATGATGCTTAAAGAAATGTAAAATTATATTAAATAGCAATATGTTATTTTGATGCAGACAGTCCATAATTTTATAGCAAAGTTTTAAAAAAATATAAAAATTTAAAATAATAATATATAAGATTTGGACGGATACTATAATAAAAAATATTAGGGGAAACTAAAAAAAAAATAATGTAACATTTGATATTATTACTTATGATCAGATGAACTTATATGTGGAACCATTATATGACACTATAAAAATTAAGC
>NW_001850161.1:0-5915 GCF_000002415.2 Plasmodium vivax
TATTTTTTCATTTTAATATTTATATAAGATAAATTATAATGATTTTACTTGTGACTTTTTTTTATTTAAATATTAAAAACCAATTTTTTTTTTATGGTGGATGGTATATTAAAATAAATTATCTTAATATATATGTATATAATAAACTTKTATTATTAATTAGGCAAAATTAAGGTATTTGTTATTTATATACAGGATTTYTAAAGGAAAGAAWAAGAATACAAACGATATTTATATATTTACGAGTTATATTAATATTGAAAGTTATTAAACAATCAAATTATTAACAAATATAAGATTTAATATGTAAAATAAAAATAATATAGCACATCATTGCATATCACGAACAAATAAATCTATGGATATAAGWCAAATTATTAGATATGAATATTTTATCACATTGGCATATTATTACCTAATTGTTCTTTATTCAATTAATAGAATATTTAAGTATATTATGTAAATTACGTCCATATATGCATCATAATGTGCTTACTGTGATATATACATTATTTTCCCATCATAATTATAGTTTCTTYATTGACAAACATAAAGATTTCCTCAATTTGCATAATTACTAAAACAATAAAATTAATATAATGTTATATGATATTATATATATATTATTAGAAAACCAAATGATAATATATTTAWAAAATATTTATACCTTTAATAATAATAATATGGTAATCATATTATTGTAATATAGCAGGTTTTGTAARCATATTTTACTATGACTTATTAAATATATATYATWATTAATAACAATAMCTATAAAACTTCTTTATATGAATTTATWTATTTCGTCTTCATATATGTAAAATATAAATACTAATRTCTATGAGCTTTTTTATCTATTAAACATAATTCTTGAAGGAAAAATATTGTTAACATGCAGTCGTAAATTTCTTTACCGTCTTTTATATTTGTCCTTAAAATGKTTTTATAATTTTTCATTAATACTTATTCCATCTTATATTTTCCTAATTATCTTTTTGACATATCAATAATTGAGATATAGGTATTTACATAAATTTCAATATTTCCTTTTTATTTATACGGATGCTTTATGATAAGTCTAAATGCTATTTTTTTTTCTGCGGTAATTTCATCGTGAGCCTTTAATTCTTGCTTATATATATTTAAAACAACAATAATATTATGTGAATAAGATTTATATATTATCTTATTATGCATAAATATTACATAGATATATATGATATGTTGTAAGGTTTCATATCTGACATTCTGTTTATTCTGGATGCATGCAAAATTTCCGGTTCATCATTGGATATAATACTATAAAACTTTTTTTTTCTTCTTGATCTATCTCGAAACCATGGACCGAATGGGGTAAACTAATAATAAGTTATGAAAAATGGCAATGTTAATGTAAGACATTGCATAATATGAAGTTATATTAAGATATGTAATAAAAATGTTTGCTCAATATGTATTGGKTTATATATTATTATTATAACCTTATATAAAATGAAAAAAAAAGTTGATAGTGTTAATACAGTAACAAGTGATATTAAAAGAATAACAGATTTGCTAGCAAATTTATTCGACGGAATGTATAAGTCTTTATCTTTACATTGATTTTCAGAGGAAATATATTTATTAAATTCATTTCTAAAATTTTCTAATTCATTACAATAATCAACATTGTACTTTTGATTGCAGATCTCAATACATTCCTTATATAACTTAACACATTCTTTAGCGCACTCGTATTTTGTTTCTTTACATTCATTATCATGTTCTATTTTATCAAATTTATAATATAAATCATACAAATTTTTTAGTATTTCAAAATTTTCTGTCCTAACTTTCGATTGGTAGATAGTGAGTATATTGTTCTGAAGATTATTGAAACATAAATCTAATAATTTCATGTAAATATCTATGCTGTTTCCTTTATATGCTACATTCTTTAACTCTTTATCATACAGCCAAAGATATAAATATAGAGTTCCTTGAGCTTGTTTAATATCTGTATGCTCTCTGTTTTCTAATTTTTGTAAATAATTCAAAGACTTATTACAATTTAATTTAAAGGAACTGTTCCTTATACTATATTGACCCAATAATACTTTGACAAGTTTCTTCATATCCTGTCTCCATTCTTGGATGATTATCTGAAAATAGTGATTGATAATCATATGATCGACTACTGAAATTGTACTAAAAGTAAAGGAAAAAATATATAGTAAGATGTAAATAACTAAAATTATATTTTCATGAGTAATACTTATTTTATATATGAATTAAATGTTATTTTTAGGTTCTATATATAACTTCTAGGAAAAAAATAAAAGATTACCATACTTCCCCCCCCCATTTTCTATTATAATAAAATGATATAATTTTTAATTAAAGGAATTAATAAATTTTATTAGTATTCAAGCTATATATATGTAAAAATGTCTCTTATAATGAAAGAATTCATTATATAAGTATTATATGTATATATATTACATATTTTTAATTCTATTATATATAGTAAAATTTTAAAAAAATATATGAATCAATGTTTCAAGAAATATTAGAACAACATAATCATTTAGAATATATATAAAGTAAATATAAATATGATACGATAATGCGATAATAGATATATATTCAGAGATAGGCTTTTAATATATAGTATATATTTTTGATAACATAATATAATTATATTAATAACTTAAGTGTAAAACAATTGATCTTAGTATAATAACATATGAATAAAAAAATATATATTTATATGTTACAATATATTTTTCTCATTCTATATAACATTTATAWAGAAGAATCCTTTATATATGTAAATAATACATATTTTTACTTTTTTTTTTGTGAAAAAATAAGTTGTTTTTTTTCTAATACCTTAGTTAATTATTATTTATAGCTATAGGACAATATCTACATTTAACTATCGTTCTTAAAGATATCATATAATATGAGGGAAATTGTAATTAATATGAAAACGCAAAATATAAATATGAAATATATTTCATTCAATAAAAATAGATATAATAAAAAGTATTATATTAAGAATTAATTTCGTGAGTTTTATATATATTTTTTTTTACATGATAATAATATATGAATGTTTTAATTATAACTTATAAAAACAATCTTTTATTATTTTTTATTTCATTTATCCCTAGAATATGCACTGCCAACGTAAATTATATAATTATTACACTATTACAATAAATAATATCGAAAAATATTAGAAAATTATATGTTATTTATTTTATATATATTTTTCATAGGATGTATTTACATCTACTTATGTTAACAATTTTATGGATAATAAATTTGTTATATAATTTCACTAATTATGTTATAACTTTTTTTAAAAATATATATATATTTAGTGAATCAAAATATTTTGCCCCTTCATTTAAAAAAAAGTTCAAATATATAAGTACCACTCTTCATTATTTACAACTTGTAATGCAATAACGTACCATATACATATAAGAAGAATTTTAATCTAAAGATCCAATTCGCAAAATACATTATAATCTGTTATGCGAATATTATTAAATTCATAATTATTTCATTATGTGATTTAGTTAATTTTTATATAAATTATTTATGTATATATTTTGACTGTCTTGAAATTTGCAGAATATATTAAATATATATTTATTAGTTTTTGCTGCATTTTTCATAATTTTTTGTTAAAGATTTTATTCTTTATTATTATGTATGTTCATTTTTTATTTTATTTAATTTTATTGTAAATATAACTTATTTTATTTATACATCTATTCTTGTTGTATGCATAATCATTTAAAACGTTACATTTCCAAATTAAAAATGTATCAATATATAATAATTGGTTTATGCATTTTATATAAAATATAGGAATATGTTTTTACGCTATACATGCATGATATATAAAAGGCTCTTTTTTTTGAATTTACAATATAACTACAATAATGTATATGAAATTATATAAGGAATATTATATATAAACACAAGGAATGTACATGAGTGTAAAATATATAAATGTCCTTTCTTTAGTGAATATCTCATTATAAACATTCTATTGAAAAATTAAGAAAAAATCAAAACACCCCCAAAATTATTTTATATTTAATTATATCTAATTATTTATTATTATTTTTTTCTATTTTTCTTCTTGCGAGTAAGTATAATGTTATTTATATGGTACTCTATATATTTATGCAAGTGAGCCCATAAAATATGTGATTTTTATAAGGTGCAATGTTATGTAGGTTGATATGCTATGTAATTTGGGGCGTTATCCCTATTTTTACCTCCTGATTTGATCATATACTCTAATAAATCTTCTGGTACTTCATGAAGGTTGTTTATAGGGCTTCTGTTCTTATGAATGAGCTTGTTAAACACGGATCTTAATGGTGTAAACTAATATTCAAAAAAAGAAAATGTTAAATTACATGTAAAATAATTATGATTATATGATGAATGTAATTTATCAAGATGTAAGTTGAATAATAATTTAGTAAAATGTAATTTTTTGTTACCTTATATAATATTGTAGAAAGAGAAGCAACTCCAAAAAATGATAAGCCTATTGGTGTAACAATAGAAGGATTAGTACTTGGGGATTGCAATCTTCCATCATCAGAATCTTCTGGGATTTGTGCTGCATCAGATTCAGTGTTTTCTCCTACACGTGTTGACAACGATTGTTCATCAACTTGCGGACGTATAGATAATCCGCTAACTCCTACGTTTGAAGGTGGAGATTCTTATTGATTGGATAGGGATGTTTATTCTCTCTCTGATTCTGCATGTTGGTGTTCATCTTGCGATGCTGTTACTACAGGAGGTGCAGCTCTTAAAATGTCTTGGCTACAACTTGAATTAGACAACGTTGTGCTAAGAATATAATACTTGCATCTTTCATAAGATGTTTTATAATCAGTTTGATAATCCTTAGAAAATAAATCTTCAAACTTAGTGTATAATGATGGTTTTCCTTGAATGTATTTTTTATACTTTTCACATTTATCATTATTAATATGGCTTTTTCTAATTTCGTAGTAATTTAAAAATATACAAAATATGAGATACAGTAGAATATATTTCTATTTTAGATATTTGTATTTATATATGTGAAAAATCATAGGTTATTATTTTTTTTACCCAATTAAGTGTTTTAAAATATTAAATATTTTGTATAAATTAGAAAAAGCATTTAGCTAATGAATAAAATAGTTTCATTTCTTATATTATTTGTAGTAAATAAGTTTTTATTATTTAAGAAATACACATGTATATAAGAAATTATAAATAACTATTTTTAATTATAGAAATGCATTGAAAAATGATACAAAATTTATAGTATAAAAAAAAAAAAAAGGAAAAATATTTGATAGCAATATAAGCATTATGAATGGAACTGAATTTTATTTAAGTCGTTTAATTGTATACATAGATTTAATGTGGAAATAAAAAAGAATGTACATATATACMAGCGAATAATGCATTGGAAAAAATAAAAAGAAATATAAATWAATACTTATAACAAGTAACATTAAGATGATGTAATATTATTCCACCATTCTAAATCATATATTCCATTTAAGAGATATAAATAGCTATGTGATCAAAATGCTTTGATATATGTACTTTTTGGTTATTTTATAAGGTTCATAAACCTATATATGAATCAATAATATCGTATCATCATCAGTACTTAATTTATAACAATGTGGTAAATTTTTTAAAGACATATATGATAAACATGCTTTTTCTTATTGAACTAAAGAGTATTTATCTTTTTTTTATGTTTATTTATAAAATTTGTCAATATAATTTAATGCTAAACAAAACTTAATGTCGTCCTTTAGAATTTTTTTTTTTTCGAATTTGTAATATAGTTTACTTTGTATTATTTACAATACATATAGCAGTGTAAATTT
>NW_001850160.1:0-6491 GCF_000002415.2 Plasmodium vivax
GCATTATTAATTTGAACTGTTTTATTTTTTCCTATATTTTTCATTTATCATATTTTATGAAGAAATGTTTTACCATTACTAAAAAGTGATACGTTAATGGAAAAAATTAAAATTTTTTGAGCATTAATTTATATATCTTTTACAGGACACGTATTTTACAGAGAGCGCTTTTACTTAGGAACATTTTTATAATATTTAGCAGTACATAGCTTATATTATAGAATTTAAAAAAAGGGAATGAAGTACCATAAAAATTCCTGAAAATAACATCTATCGAAATAATTAAAATGTTATATTTTAACGGAAAAAGCATTGCTATCATTACAAAGTAAGAGAAATGCAGTAATTGCAATTGTAAAAATATATAATTCTTATTTAGACAATATTTGCAAACCCCCAATAGGGTTAATTAACTGATCATTGTCGCTACAAATTGTAGTTCAAACCTATGACAATTTAATATTATATGTTATGTCTCACATTTGTTATGCGCAATTTATATACAGCATTTTAATGTAAAAATTTACAAACAAAATAATTTGTCACCGTTACGTTTTATGTGAATTGATATATTCTCCATTTTCTGTGAATATTCATGCTTAATTAAAAGAGTTCATTTGGAAAAAAATATTATGATACTGTAATGGCTTGGACAAAAAGAGAAATAAGACGACCTTATTAATTGACCCCATTTGTCTATATTTTAAACTTAATATAGAGTAATCTAAGATATAGCAGCAGATTACGCGTGATAATTTTTCAAATGTACATGTGTGCGTAACTATGATATGAGCATTGTTATATAACAGGATGGCACTTTCAGAAGAAAATAATTGGGTACATTTTTATTTTCAGTCTACATATAGCTTACTACTTCATTATTGTATGCTATTCTAAGATTTGTAGAATACCTTTTCTTTATCGGGAATGCTTATTTACATAATTACATTTTTTTTATCCCGCCTGGCTAATAGGAAAAACACTTAGAAAAATTGCCTTCATATAAGGAATATAAAAAATTGGATGACTTGGATATTAAGGATTATAGCGATAATTACTGTGAAAAAGATTTAGGAAGCCCGAAGAAAGAAGATAAAGAACTTTGTAATAAGGTATCGAAGCATTTAAAAAGATTATCTGGTATATCTAATAATGATGATCGTAAACATGGCTGTTTTTATTTTCAATACTGGTTCTATGATCAGATAAGCAAAAAMTRKARWGCTGATAATAAATTTAATAACAAAACAGTTAGTGATAAATTTTTTGATTTAGTGGAATTAAAAATTGGGGAATTTCCTAATTTGCAATCTTGTAAATGTTATGTATCTGGGACACCAGAAATCTGGAAAGAAGAAAAAGATTTGCACGATTATTTTGAAAATTACAAAGATATTAATTGCACTAATTCTGATAAGTCTACGTGTGAAAAATATGCGCGTTATGTTACCTATATTAATAATTTATTTCAAAATAAGGAGTATGATTGCTGTTATGACGAGGATGTGGAACTTGTTTGTGAACCTTATATCAAATGTGAGTATAAGACCAGACCTGATGATCTATTACCAAAATTACAAAAAGAACTAAAGGCTTTGGAAGCAAAACCAGCGGAAGTGCCTAAAGGGGATGTAGGGGTAGTGGGACCAGGTGAGAGAGCAGGAAGTGGAGTGGCGGGAAATGGAAAGGTAGGACCTGGAGATCTAGGAAGTAAAGATCCAGGAACTGCAGATCAAGGAAGTAAAGCGGGAGGACTTGGGGATCCTAGCAATAAAGCTGCAGGACCTGGAGATACAGGAAGTAAAGAGGCAAGAACTGGAGATGCAGGAGGTGAAGCGCCAGGAAATGGAGATCAAGGAAGTAAATCGCCAGGAACTGCAGATCAAGGAAATAAAGCTCCAGGAACTGGAGATCTAGTAAGTAAAGCGGAAGGACCTGGAGATCCTAGAAGTAAAGAGGCAGGAGCTGAAGTTCAAGGAATTAAAGCGGAAGGAGCTGAAGTTCAAGGAAGTCAAGTGGCAGGAAGTAAAGAGGAAGGAAGTGAACAGAAAGGACCGGGAAATACAGGAGGTGATGTAGCAAAACCTGCACCTGTAAAGCCTGCTACTGCAAAACCTGTAGCAGCAAAACCTGTAGCGACAGTACTTGGAGGGACGGAATCTGGAGAGGGAACACCAGAAGCACTAAAACCTGCAGCGGAAACACCTGTACCTGCAAAACCCGTAGCGGCAAAACCTGCTCTGGCCGAACCCACACAATTACCAGCTGCGCCACCTCCACCACCAGAACCTAAAGAGACAGTAGATGAACCGGGAGTACCTAAAGTGGCAGTGGATGAAGAAGAACCTGAAGAAACAGCAGCTGAAAGTGAATTAGCTGAAGAGGAAGCACCAGAACTTCTAGACGGTGAAGCGTTAGTCACTTTGGAAGATGCAGCAACCTTTAGTCCTCCATCAATAGAGGGCTCTGTAGAGGCAGTTCATGCAGCACCATATTATACTCCTGAACGTGCAGGCGATATGGTGCCTCTGACCAATTCTGAAGCCACGAGTACTTTAGGAACTATACATGAAGAGTTAGACTCAAACTTTTTTCGCAACATCATCATGGCCATCGCAGTACTTGGAACAATTTTCTTCCTTTTCTACTACAACAGGGTAATTGCACATTCTATTTTGTGAAATGTGAATATTTTGTTGGTAGCTACAATTTATGTTACTTCTAAATGTACGCTTACAAAGCATATATATTTTCACGCGTTTTATATTTCATTTTTATATTAGTCTTCCCGATTGGAACCAAATTCTCGGAAAAAAAAAAAGAAAAAGGGAAAGATATTTGAACATAATTACTATGAACAGTATGAAAAGGAGTTAGAAATGTATGGATCTGAGGAAACGTTTTTAGATTCTGAAACGGATCGATTATATTTGAATTATCACCCTGATCAAGACTCTTACTACTAAGTAGATGTTTTTAAGATGAAACTGTTTGGAGCTAGCACGTGGGGTAGAGGGGAAAGTAACCAACATAGTACGAGTATCTATTTTTTATAAAAAGTGGAGATAATGAAATGGGAGAGATAAACAAGTTAACGTTGACTAATAGGTTACAAAAATGTATATGTTTGTTCTAATCCTTAAGGCGTTTATCTAGATGTGCAATATGTCACATTAATTATTATTGTAAAAACGTGACACAATATTAGAACAATCTAGAGTGAATTCATTATTTAAAAATGTTGGAATTGTAGTTTCGGTGTGTATGAGAAAAACTGCTTCAGTAGCAGTGTGCTACATACCTCAATTATGTGCTCCTATATTTCCATAAATTTTGTAAAAATGGAAAATAAGGAATGATATATGATAAGGCCATCCACCGAGTGCTATGCATTATCTAAATATTGTTTAAAAAAAATGTGTAGAAATATATTACAGAGTACCACTTAATTTGCAAGGTCACATAAGACAATATGCTTGAATATTTCTATCTGGATAAATAATAAAGCAGTTGTTTTTACGACCCTTTGCACACATCTCTATATATTTCATTTTTAATAATTAAAACTTTTGATTTGTTTTATTTGTTTAGTTATATTTTATTAGCATTTTTTTTTAGTTTACTGTTTTGACATTGTTTGAAAATTACTTTATTTTAATTAGTAGTAATCTTTTTGTTTGTCTAATTTAATCAACAATATTTGATGTATTAGCGATAATACCTATTTTGTATGTAATTCAATGCTCAAAATGGTATTGTATACATCTTAAAAAAAAAATTATTTTGCACATTTAAGAATATAAAACTTTATGTGAAAAAAAAAAAATTAAAAGAATTAGCCACTATAAGTGGTAGCTATCAGTGTATATAAAGCTGTTTTTACTAGCAGCACTCGGCACATTATAAATTAAGAAAAGCGGTTTTTACATATTCCAATTTCAGTTATTATACTTTTCTATGATGTAAAATTTACTTATTAATATTTTTTCATTTCTCTTTTTTTTATTTAGATAAGTATTAAAAAAAAAAATGATGACTTAAAGAAATACATACATGATGCAAATGAAGAACACATTTTAGAAGAATTTCCCGATGATATTGAGGATGCAGTAGACTTATGTGCAGGCTATGGTGAAAGAAGATGAAGCTAACTTTGATTTACGGAGTAACCACAGATGCCGTTGATGTTGAAGGAGGAACGTCAGATGCTACTTTGAATGTTTCTAACTATATTTCCTATTAATTACTTTCATGCCTTAGGTTCGGATAATGATATTCCACTTTTTACTAGGTATCCGTCAAAAAAATGTTTCCACTTTAAGTATTGGTTTTACGATTATTTCATAAGTAGTAATCTTCCTCAAGATAAGGTACTGAGTTTTTCAGTAAGATTTTTATTGAAGGAGGAGATGAACCTGATATATGCGAAATTAATAAAATGGAGTTGAATCAAATTAACAATATAAAAACATTATGTGATTATTTGAAATGTTATAATAATATTACAGATAGGGGGTTAATAGAAGAAAATATAAAAAGGGGTACATTATGCGCTTCCTTTAACGTCTTAAAGAACACAACAAGACAGTTTATTGTATTAGTACGGGTAGTAATAATGATTATTGTGACGAGTTAGCTTATTTTAGGAATATATATGAACGCATTGTATTAAATGATGTAGAATGTGTAAGTAAGGAAGAACGCAAAAAGCCCGAATGTGGCTATGATGGTGCTAATGGAACAATGGGTGAAAGAGATAAAGTTAGACAAGAAGCAGAACTCACAGAAGAGTAAACTGGTCATGGAATAAGTGGCGTTATAATCCCGAGAGGTATTCATACAAATGTTAATTTTCATTTTACAATAAACAAAAATTATTTTATACTGTAATAACTAGTCATAGTGTTGCAAGATGCTACATATATGTGTAAATATCCTAAAAAATATTATTATTTCACGTAGGAGTTCAGATCGAAAATACGGTAAACCCTTATTTTCGTGAATTGTCCAAACAAGCGCTTTTTCAACGCGTATTAAAAACCATTTTTCCTGTCATTATTTTAATGTGTAATGAATAAACAAAGGTTTTACCATTAAAATGAATAGTTTTTCCTCATGTATATTTTACAGCTTTTTTCAATATATAGGTGAACCTTTTGAATAAATTTTCTCCACACAATTCATATATCCATTTTGAAAAGAAAGATAAAATAGAAGAATCTGAGCATTTATGTAACGCTATGCAGGAACAGACAAAATATCGAAAAGATCAGAATTTCAAAATCTTCGTAAAAAGCTACCTCGAAATAGAATGGTATTGAAAGAAAAGTCATATCCTGAAGTAACAGAATGTGATAAATGTAAATTTCTGAATTACTGGTTTTTCGATCAGATTTTAACGCATAAAACTAAATATGAAAATATTTCACTACATATTAGTAAATGGGACGAACAAAACACTAAGTAAATGGATGCACTTAACTATTCATTAGGTAAGTTAGACAAAAATTGAGAGAAACATGAAATGTTCAAAAGAGAGAATGAATTTTATCAATATTATAAAGCAACATATAGGAGAAATTCTGCTGATGCAGTGTCGTTTAGTAAATTATATCTTAACTATAATTCTGAAAAAGCAATAGAAAATAAAAAAAAAAAGTACTACAAGTGATGAATTGTTGTATAAGTTATTAAAGGAAAATATTTGTACTATTAATGGAAATAATGTGCTATGTAAAACGAAACGTAAAACACAAAATACTGAAATCGAAGAAGCATTAAGTGATGAGCATCAGACCGTTTCATCAGGGGTGGATTGTTCATGATTGGCCCTAAAAGTGATGATCACAAAGACATTATGTCAAGTATTGTAATTCCCTCTTGTGGAGTATTAGGAATAACTTCCCATTTATTTACTTTTTTACGCATATATTTTTTTTTTTTGTGCCGTGTGCAATACTCATTAAATAGAAATTATTTCAGTGTTCAGAATTATTATGTAATAATGATATTGTTAACCCTAAAATAGGGGTAATATTATATAATCATTTGTGTCACATGTGAGTATTCTTCTTTAGTTATATCGTTATTAAATTTATTATTAAGAAATGAATGCCTATCATTGTTTATATAATATATAGAGTTATTTGAATCCTCCAAAGAAGACGCTATTTTGAAAAATAGTACATGGTAATTATGATCTATATCATTCGTTTATTAAATTGGCACTGCTTTAAAATGTTATAAATGAAAGTGTGTACTAATTAATCGTATATAATTTCTAGCATGAATATTTTATTCTTCTGTTGCAAAATTATTATGGAATAAAGTTTATTAACACTGTGTAGTATGTTAATTAAATTATATGTTCTTTTAAAATTTAACGACGAACAAAAACTTTAATCTGTAATTTTATTTTAAAATTCGAGCATTCTATTTGTTCGTAGTGTGTAGCATTGTGGAGGGGGTATATATGTAAATTTTCTCTCATT
>NW_001850159.1:0-3139 GCF_000002415.2 Plasmodium vivax
AAAGCAACAAGAGATGATACTGCAAGAGCGGAATCACCACAGGATAATGTTCTACCATTTAGATCGGAAGATCGTAGTGCTGGTCATGTTTTAAAAGATACATCTCCTGGGAGTGACGGGTTTATTCATAGTCCTGGTTTAAATACTGGTACTGAAGGCAATGGAAGTCCTACGAAAACTATAGCTTCAGCATCATTGGTGGGAGTACCTTCCATAATATTCCTCTTATATAAAGTTAATAAGACATATATTTTTAATTATTAATATAAGATATCATTTGTTCAATTTCATCACTGTATATTCATTTTTAATTACTATAACTATGTTTATAAATGTATAATTTTTATACAAAAATCAGTTTTCCCCAATTAGAACATGGTTAGATCCGAGAATTCGAAAAACCAAGAGTGAGTTGATGAATTCTGCCCAAGGAAGTAATGAATTACAATCTCATGATTATAATTTTGATACCACAAATATGGATTTTAACAGATTTAATGTTGGATATCAATCTAGATAAATTTATCAACGCAGAAAATCATTTCCCTTCTAATGTGAAATATAGAATAGATATAATGCACAATTAATCGTAATATTCCACGTATATTTATATGTATACATTTTATTCAATATATAAATCGCAATTTTTTTAATTAAAATATAGTCTGTTCGCTTACGATTCTAAGAATACATGATAATACCTCTAAAAATTTAAATATATCAGAATAAATATAATAATTTATTTAATTTAATAGGAATGATATGAACAGATCTATAAATTTCCAACATAAAAACATAATACATACAAAAACATAGACCCATTGTACTTTTAGAAATAATATAATACATAGAGTAATATGAAATAATTCCAGTAAAAATTATTATAATTATACAGTAAATGTATATATATAAAAAATATTATTTTTTTCTTGAAAAAAGAATGAAATTATAATATATCATCAGAATTAATGGAGAAAAGTTAGTATATATTTCTTGAAATCAAAAACAACATAATAWTGTTAACCCCTCCAAAAGTGWATATACCACATTTATTAACAGTATCTCACGTTTAATATRTATAAAACGTGATAAATTTTGTAAATTATATATATTATAAAAAAAAAGATGCTGTATAAAGTGTGAAATTATCCAAAAATAATTTTATAAGGACAAAGGTAACTTATATAATAATATAAAATTAATAGCTCTACAGTCACATAAACATAATACAAATTCTTTACTATATAAAACAAATAGATAAAATAGAAATTTTAGGGTCAAATAAATATAAGAAAAACTTATATAATAGATATAATTGCATATAAATAAAGAAATATATGTAGAAAACAAATATAAAAACGAACAAAAAAAAGGAAATAATTTCACTAAAAATTTAATTTAGAAAATAGTCAATAAATTATATGCAAGTAAATATCTATATATACTTACATATAATATTATTGTGTAGCAATAATGCTCTTTAATGTTATCATTTATTATCAGTTTTATACTTCATACAACACATTGATTAAGCATGTTCACAATAAACACATTTTAATGTATTAAAATATAAAAATAACAACCCCATATTACATGAGTGAACTACAAAAATATAACTGATATCCTTATAAAATAATAATATATTATTATTATATAATAGACTAAATAATCTTGTTGAACCATTTTTCTCTTATATCCAATACAAAAATATAATTAATAAATAAGCGCATAATTGTTCAAAATTAACATAATTGAAGAATTATGAATTAATAAATAAAATATTTAATATGCCTTTAGAATGAGTAATATTTCCCTTTATATATAATACTTCATATATGAATATTAGTTCTCCTTGAATAAACAATTTTTAATGGCACATAACTTTTCATTGCATATGCATTAAAAAATTCTAATAATTTTCTATTCTTAATATTGTATATAGTTGAAAATTGTTCATTTATTTGTCATTTTGAATAATTCATATAAATATTTTCATTCTAATTCAATAAATTACAAATAGAAAATATGTAAATATTTATTTTTATCTAATTAATCGAAATTGTTAAGGTTTATATAATTATTCATATTTCATTGATATATTTACTATAATATTGTAGTATAAATTAATATTTATACGAACATATGAAAGAATTATAATAAGTTTATGTAGAACAAATCATACATAATATGAGAAATTTATAATATATTACAAATCGTTATTATATGAAAAAAATCAAACTATTAACAATATAAAGTTTTGCATAAAATATTTTAACAAATATAATAACAATAATAATTATTATTAAGCATTTCTTAATATATTCTTACACTTTTTAATTAATTTTACAGTGCATGGATAATTCAGTTTCAAATGACAATTCACCTATACTATATAAGTTATATTGAATTCATTTTATTATTACATAAAGAAAAGAGATAATATAAAATTATATTTTATTATTATAAATGATACTCTTGTAAATAATTTTTTCTTTTTTAACACCTTTATTGTTTTGATTTTCATTACATTAAAAAGAAATTAAATATAATTATATGAGAGAAAAAAAAGCTGGTGTAAGCAGAATAATAATTGCATTATATACAATAGTTTTATAATATTTTCTTGATAAATTAATAAAGAAAAAAATAAATATATAGTGAATAATAAATATATATCTTTTAATGCACATTTGTCATATTAATATTTTTATATTTCAAAATAATTTAATTCATTTCCTTTTAAATAAGGAAAATTATTTTAATATTTCTCATTTATATCATTAATGCATTTTTTATTCATGTTCCTTAAAGAATCTTATACGCATAGTAATAAGAATATATATATGTATTGTATTAACATTTTCATGTTAAGAGGAAAAAAGATATATCCTTGTTGGATAAAAGAGAGAGATATGTAGGATACAATTTTATTTTTTGTATAAATTCATTTTTTAAATTTTAATTTATTATGAACATATACCATAAGGAAATATGTATTTCCAGTTAATAATACATTTATAATTAAGCAGTTATTACTATTATAATATTAGCTCATTATTATCATTTTTTTTGGAATATATCTTAAAGAAATATAACTAATCATTAATGGGCTTTATTTTAACATTTCAATATGGAACCA
>NW_001850158.1:0-8766 GCF_000002415.2 Plasmodium vivax
GGAAGTGAAGTAAAACTACAGTATGAAACATATTTATATGGAAATTCCTTTTTTATAAGTATAAAACGGTCATTATTTTATGTACAATAGGGAAAGCAAAGTAAAACATGATAATCATAAAACTGTCGAATTGGGCATCTGAAGACCTTGTTATAAAGGTTTTCCACTGAAAATATAATATATGTTATATTATTATTGTAAATACTCCTTATAATTTAAATTAAATTCGTAAGTCATCAATCCTTTTTATTTCTATGCTTATTATGTGGAATTATTAATTAAGTGCATTAACTCAATTCTGCATAGGAGTTAAATTTGCTTTTAGATTTTCATGGATTAACGGTTATTTTAATAATTATGATATTTTCGTGGAAACAATATATTAAACATTTTACGAAAATGAGTATATGTAAGAATAGATAACATATATGGAAAAGCAAAAAATGCATATATATATATTATTACATTTATGATGTTGCGGAATTTATTTTATTTTCAAAATAGTGTCCAGCGAAAAGTATTGTAATTTTGTTATCCATGTGAGAACAGAAAAATTCAGAAAATTAGGGGAAAAATTTTGGTAATATGTTTCTATTTTTTAATTGAAGTAATAATCTCCGTATAACGCTGTTGTGCTTACAAATATGGGCGTTTCCCTATATGTGATTTGTGGGATCCGGGTTAAGTACATTTTTCAACATATTTTCATATAACACCTATGTGAAAAAACACTGCTTCACTTGAATAGTCAATATATATTTCTACGAATTACTGATAATTGAATCTGTAAATAATACGTATAATACTATTTGAAGTTATTTTGAGATTATATATTTTTAAAGATTATAAAAGGAATAACGACATCCTTTTTATATTCATCAAATTCTACGCACTGCAATGCAGTTCATTTTAAGGGAGAAGTAGGATTCATATTAAAGTGAATGTTTTTAATACATATAAAATTACATAGGGTTTCATATATTGTGGTATTTTTGATTAGTATAAAAAAATGCCACTTCCTCGCATCTATAAAATAGTAAAAAGAGTTCACCGACATTTAGTAATTTGGAAAATATTATGTTCATAAAATGTGATGGATTTTCATTTGGTACCAATTTATAAATGGAGCTCCAGACTATGTTCAAGTCTTTTTTAAATGTGTTTTTCTTTTTTTTAGAGGTAGTGTTTACATTTACAATAACTTCTTGTTCAAATAGTACATTTTTTAGAACAGTTCATAAGGTAAATTAAATTATCACAAGTAACAGTACTTATAACTTTTTAGTGGCTAAATTTTCGCTTAATAATTTTTATTATTATACGTCACAAACAAATAAAATTGCTACATATCATAAATAATATTAAACAAATAAGAACAATGTCCAAATTTTTTGTTGAACAGTAAATTATTACTAAAAAAATTATTTACTTTTTGGTGGTACGCATATATGTAAATAAGAAACATAATTTTCGTTTACTAAATGTAACGATTCCAAAAAAATATTATTGAAAAAGGATGTATAGATTTGTTAACAAATATATATATATATATGTAACTCTTTTAAATTAAAAAAAAATTAAATGTTATAATAGTAGTAAACATTTCAGAAGACAAAATATTAATTTTTAAAACCTTTTTTTTGGTACTTGCTAAGTTAAATTGCTTGCAGAAAAACATCTTTATTCTGCTCAATGTGCTTATTCTATATGAGATTATACTGTATATGTTTTAACATCTGAAAGATTAGTTTACCTGTGAATAAGCAATACGAATCCTCTTGTTTTGAGGATTTACGCTTTTAGGTTTTGCTTTATTTCGTGATGATTTTGGAGTGTGCCCTTTTTCCAGACTATCCCTAATTCTTTTATTTTTATTGGATCTTCTATGTAGCAATGATCCAAGGGGAGTAAACTAATGAGCGCATGGAACATGTAAATAGTATGTATTTTATGCAATGTAGATTATACTTATTTTGATATAACATGGCTTATACTTACTTTATAAAATAGGAAAAACACGGAAGAAATTCCAAGAGATGCAAAGGAAGGTAACATAATGACATTAAATGGATCCCTCATTAACTCTGTGAATATATTTTCAAAATATGCATTTGTTTTTTCTATAGCATCTCGGTCAATGGTTAAATCTTTAAATATTTGATCCGCGCTTCTAGTAGATACTATATTGTCACATTTGAATGTAGACATGAGATCGCTCGGAAAATACTTTTCATTACATTTGAAATATCTTGGACATGCCTCTGTACAATGAGATGGTGGTGTAGTATAACAAGTGCAACAATCTCCTATATAATTCATATACAAATTATTAATATGGTTAAGATAATCACAATATTTTTTACAATCAACAGTACTGTCAGTAATGCATTCATTAATTTTATCAAAATTTTTAAAATAATCATGTAGATCTTTCTCTTTTTTCCATTCACTAAAAATGCCATCAAAAATATAGGAACATCTTTTATCTGCTTCTAAATCTTTATTAGCATTTAACAGAACATAATTGAGTTTATTAAGAACAGAATAATTATTATATTTCGCTGGATCGTTATTAAATATGTTCATTATTTTTTCATAAGACCAGTAAAGCAAATATGAGCATAGATCATCATGAGAAGTAACACTCTTCAGTATAGTTGGTAATTCTTTTAAATTTTTTACTATTTTGGCGCAAAGCAAAATAACTGCTTCTTTTGTAGCATCCAAAGAAATTACTTCTTTACAATAGTCGGTACATGTAATATCATCAGAGGTATGTTCATCCAATTTTTTATATATATCATGTGCAGATAAATCTTTTAAAATATTTCCCTAAAAATTAAGTAGAAAAAATGGATAATAAAAACTTTTAAGTAATTGTTATGAAAATTCTTTTATTGCTTTTATCAAGTGTGTGATAATAACATAAAGATTAAATTGAATGATTTTAAGAAAAAAGTAATAATTTACATATTCGTGTTTTCCATTAGGAAATAAATTTAAATTATTGTTTTTAATATTATTACATGAAGAAGAAGATTTTTTTTTATATATCTCATTTTGATGTTGTTCAAATGTTTTCGCTTCAGGTAAATCTGGTAATTCTTGCGTTTTACATATTTCCGAACTAGTTTTTTTTTTATTATAAATGTCCCTAAATTGTAATAACGCTTTATAAAAATGTCTGTTTTTGTTATGATAACAATTATTTACATTTTTTGTATATACGTCTAAACATTCTTTACCATATTCATCACATTTACTTTCATTTTCTGTTTCTGTAAGAAACTTGTTATGGTTATCATACAGAGTATATAGTGCATTCATTTCATTAAGAACATCTTCTTTGATATTATATACTTTATCCTTAAATTTGTAGTAAAGTGAATGGACAGGAAATTCATAATTAACAATACTGTCCATAACTCGAATAAAATCAGTAGCACTTGTACTAGTTTCCTTTAGTTCTTTGTTTAGCCAATAATTAAAATATTCAAAATAATTTACATCAATAGTAATATTTTGTGACAAATAAATAAAATATGATATAAAATTATTACAAATATTTTTGAGGCGATCGTGATCGGATGCAGGGTGTTTATTAATCTTATTACAATAATGTGTGTGATCTGACACATCATCTGTGTTACATCTAGCGGTAATTTCTTTTGCTTCGTAGTTATATATATAACGGAAAATGTCATACTACAAGCCCAAATGAAAAGTTATAGATATATAGAAAAGTATTTTCCAAAAAATATTTTCTATTATATTAGGTAGTACTAGTTTACTCATATAAGGTATTATAAACTTAATTTTAATGAAAAAAAATAATGTACATTTTTACGTATTTTTGGTATATCATTACTTACGTTTATAAAATTTCCATAATTAAATGGTTCACTTATTAGTTTAGAATATTCCGTTTGTTGTACATTTAATGTGTGCATAAAAGCATTTAAATGCTTTAAAATGGACTTCTGGGAAAGGTCAAGACACTTACTTTTAAGAATATTATAATGATTGCTTTTTAATTTTTCCTGAAAACCATTTATTTCATTGTCGTACGCTTTAATTGTCTTGGAATGATAGCCTTCGTGTATTTTTGAGTATATATAAAAAATAAAATCTAAATACTGACAATATTCCTTTTTATTTTTACTTTCTCCGGTTGTTAATATGCTGTATACACTGTCGTAATAACTTAAAAAATCAAATAAAATTTTCTTATTTGTTAATTTTTCCATGTCAAAAATTCTCATGAAGCTTTCATTGCATTTAACCTTCCTATCACTGCTAGAATTATTCTCTTCTAAAAGTGTCTGAATTTTGTCGTATAGCCAATGAATACTAAAAGCATTATACTTACCTTTTATTATCTCTCCATATAACCAATATAGCAAATAATCACAACAGTTTTTATGAGCAAATTCATCGTTTTCTAAACAAGAAGTATCAAAATTTTCTAAAATATTTTGTACCTTACAACAAAGATTAACAATTTCTTTATTAAATTGTGTCTCAGGATTTAGGATATTTTTCACTTCTTCACATTTATTAGATTTACAAGGTGAAGACTCTTGCTGATTAAATTTCTCGTATGCTAAATGTAATTTAGGTTTTGTCGAAAATTCATCCTATTAATAAAAAGAGAATTTGAAAAGTACAAATACACATTTGTTACTTTCAAAGCATGAATTTTTTATTTTTTCCAAAAAAATAAAAACATAAAATCAAAATTCTATAAATTGTTATTTTTTTTAAAATAATGTAATTTACATCATCCTTCAACAGATCAAGGGCTTTTTCCACGATACTACTATTCATATTCATTAAAATATAAATAAATACTTAATATTACATAAGAATCCATGAATACGAAACAGCAGTATGCAGTCTACTTATATATTGTTCATTTGACATTACTAATACCATCAACTAAATAATTATTTGTTGCTAACAGGTATTCACGAATTATACACTTTCATTTGATTTTAGCAATATGATTAATAACATAGAATAAAAATATTTTTACTTTAAGTGAAATAGAATTAACACATCAATTATAAAATTACTTAGAAAATATAATGTTATGTGGATATATATTAATTTGTATAATTTTACATTTTACATATTTACTATACAGTTCTATTTACGCTTTATTATATAATATAGTATATATATTTTTGGTATAAAAAAAATACGGTATAAAGAATGAAATTGTTATTTTTTAAGCCACATGTTTACAAAATAGTGTATGTCTTTTTTCGTGTGCACTGTTTCATAAGTAACATATAGACTTTACGTACTAATCCTACGCATTACTAAATGTTAATTTTGAAATTTTATAAAATACTTTTTAAAAAATTAATTTTTAGTGATATTATATAACAATGATAAAATGTTTCGTTAATTACTAATGATGTTGTCTTAGCACTTTTGCCTACGTTATAAAATAAGTTAAGCAAATTATTTTTTAATGTCTACGATGAATGACCTCTTTTACATTATATGATTGCTAATTACATGTATTTTTAAGTTATTATTCAAAGTAATATATATATTTCTAAAGTATGAATTTATTATTCCTTTTTTTTTTTCATAATTGTTGCACCAATATTCACCTTAAATTACACCATTTTTTGTAAAAATGATGTGTGCTCTAATGAACATTAAAAATCATCTATGCAGGGTTATAACTTTATTGGATTAACTGAAATATTGCAATGATGTTGTTAAATTACAAAAAGATGATTTATATGAATTATATATACTTATGCGATGGTAGTGTTTATATGCATATTTTGATAATACGTCTTTACTAAAAATACTGTTGAACAGAAAAAATTGTTTGATGTTCAAAAATTGATAAACCAAAAAATAACAAATGAAGTAGACAAAACAAATTATGATGAAGTGAAAATAAACTAAACCGTGCATCATAGGAATAACGTAAATGCTTTAGAACTCGTGCGATCCATGAGTTTGTGTGCATTAAATTAATCTCATTGTGGTAACCTTCCCTTTTTTCCTCATATCCTATCGAAACACTTAGAAATGATGTTTTATTAATGTTACAATATTACCCCTTCATTTGAATAATATGCCAGTGTAATTTATATGTGTGTTTAATGAAAATAAAGATGAAATGGTATACATATGTTTAGATATTTTAAATTCTTAGTTTTTATGCTTTAGATGGATATATATCTATTGGGGTTATATAGGGTTCACGTTTTTTGTATGAAAGATAGGCCGTTGTGTCTTTTAAAAAACTACTCATTTTAGTATTTCTTAAATCTTTTAAGTTCTTTAGAAATTTGCTTCCTATTATTTGCGATTTATAATTAGAATATGCATTTGATAGATTATGGAACACACATATAACAATTTCCTAGTTCAGTTAAAGGGAAACATAAACTTTTACAATAATATAATAATTCGTTGAACATTACCGTCAGCCATGATATAACATTTCTATTAATAGCGTTCCTTGCTCTTTATTTAGGTATTTCTTCCATATTTTCACAAATGGCTTTACATATTGTTCTTGCTACATTTTCAATCCATCATTCATATTATTAAATGTATCTTTCTCTTAAATCTCAACAAAAGTATGTCAAAGTTTTTTTATTAATGTCTTTTTATATAACTCTGTTTTATGCTAAATTCGGTCACATTTCATTTACTTCTTTTACGAAATGATCTATAATCAGTTGAAACAAATTACAGTTCACCAATGCACTCTCATTTTTATTAGTCTTACATTCGTTACGAACATGCATTTATTATGATATTAGTGTTGTCTTTTTTATTATTCGTATTTATACTTTCCAAAAAATGTAGTTTTTTTTGCGTAATTTTTTGTTTTAGCACATTTATATTTATTATGTGGAATGTAATTTGTTCTATAATTAACGTTCATAATTACCATATGCTAAATGGTAATTTCGTTCGTTCAAACTTGATGGTTCCACTTGCACTCTCTGTAATTCATTTTTCATGTATTTTTTGTTTTTCTTTTTTTTTTTTTTAAATAATAATCCCAAAGGAGTGAACTATAAAATAAGAATAAACAGTTGTAGGAAATTAAATTTGAACATAACTAAATAATTACATATGCAATTATCCCCTTTTTAGTATAAACGCTTTATTTTACCTTAAAAAGTAGGGGAACTAACATAATAATTGTCAATATGACTATAATATGTGCAGTATAATCTTTAAATGACAAAACTATTGCCCATATATCCGGATTTGTTTTTACATCATCTGGATTATCTATTTCATTTTCTCTTGGATATTTTTCATTAGTTATATCCATTGAAGGAGAACCTCCAATTAGGCCATTGTCATTAATATATGTAGTTACATTATCCTGCGATTATTGAATATTTGCATTATGTGTTGTATCTGTGGAAACAGAATTACTTTAATATGCTACATTTTTTTTCTTATAAGAACAGGCAGAAAGATTTTCCATAAACTTGGTGTTTCAAATAAAAGTTGACTTTTGTAACATGACAAGCATGTACAATTCGCAAAAAGAACATATTTCTCATAAAAAATCATGGTGCAAATAGGCTTGAACTAATATGTTATAGGCACATTTCATTTTAGGAATACATGTATTCTGTAATCTTCGAGTTAAGTTTTTAACTCAAAAAGGGAATATTAAATTCAGAGGTAAATTTTTATTGTTATGATAGTTATGATTGGTAGAAAAAGTGTTATGTTAATTTAGGGCAACAAAAAAGTATCACATGAGACAATAATAACATTAATGGGGGAAAAAATAAATAAATACATATGTTTTATGGATTATTGGCATCATATAATGTTTTTATGGAATGAAACTTTTTTTTTTTTTGTATAAACATGGCTTATGTCCTATTTTACATTATGAATACAATTAGGAGCTTAAAACAAAATGAAGCTAGAAAATATTTAATTATTACACTTTTACCGAATGAGAAAAATAATATTCTAATTTATATATGTTTTAATGATGACCATAATTTATATCAAAATGCGATCTTCAATGTACATTAATTTGTGCATTCATGATGATATATTTAAAACGCTGCAAATATTATTACGTTTGGTATATAAAAATTGCAATCATTTAGGATGCCAAATTACAATAGCATTTTAAAAAAAATAAGAAATTTCCCCCGTTATTTTTCTATTTTTTTTAAACAAAATATATTTAACACTTTTATGACTATTTTAAAAAGGAACAAAATGAAATATCTGAGAAAATGCAATCGCATTTAATGACAAGATAATTATTCGCCAAGGTTAGGTTATTCTTTTCATCAATAATGCAAGTGTGATTAATAGCGGATTTGTAAAATAATGTAAAATTAGTAGATTAAGTCAATATATCCTTAAGATTGCAACTACATTTTTGATATCTTTAAAACGTAGAAAAAATTTAAGCATTTTTAAATGATGAAATTTATATACTCTTTACAAAAGAATAATATTCTCAATTGTATAATAAAGACATATTTTTTTTAGTATTTATGATGAAAAAAATTGTCCATTATTTTAGACATCAAATTAAAAAGAAAAAAAAAAAAAGTAAAATTTCAAACTTGTCTTTATATTAAAAGAAGAAATATGTGAATGGAAGAGCTCTTCTTTTAATTATTTGTATAATTATAAAAAGTAACAAAATAATGTAATTATGTCTACATTAATTTTATAACAAAATACATTTTTAATATTATCCAAAAAATATTTATTTGTCGCGAATATATA
>NW_001850157.1:0-3947 GCF_000002415.2 Plasmodium vivax
TTTCATCATAGAACCAATAAGGTAAATAACTACAATAATTATTGCGTTTCGTGGTATCGCTTACCKTTGGTATTTTTTCTAAATAACTTACAACCTTGCTACAAAGTTCTCTAACATCTTTATGATTCCCATTAGGATTACTCAAATTATTACAATGATTATCAATATTGATCTTTTCGTCCTTTTTAAAAAATTCCTCATAGAGYGTATTAAGTTTTAAATACTCGGAAGACTTTTCCTAAAAATGTTTACAAAGGAGTTAATATATAAGTAAAAAATGTATAGTTATAATAACACAAGTTTTMYTTTCTGTACAAAAGAARCAAATTATACWAATAGTTAAAYGTTAATAATGCTTTAGGATGTATATRTACAAAWGCCAAWWTTKGTTSAGKTGTCTKCTGCGCCATTGTTCTAYGWCATGTTTAAAWTTAAARAAATTATAAATATTTTCCRAGTACAAATATTTKTKCATATAAAATTAATWTATATAATAATMTACTTATTTATGTAATYTTTTATATAATCCTTASAAACTAAATATTTAAAWTTAGGGACTATTATTTAATAACTATTTTGATAAATTGTTATTTGTACTCTTTCTATAAAACGAAATCCATTTTTAGTTATCTCCAAAACTAAGCGSAAACGTAAMAATTTAAATCTCAAAAAATATGTAACATAAGCAAAATAATAGTTTTTTAAAATAATTATTATATGCATTATACAATTAATCAGGTGACAAAGAAATGAATTTTTTATAATTTACACGATGAAATATTAATTTATACAACTTTTTAAATATGCGTTTTATAGATAATTACAAATGCAATTAATGAAATAATATTTATTTGCCTAATATCTTGATAATCTTACTAAATTTTATTTTGTCCCTCAATCCGTGGCACTTCTTTTCCGCTATTATTTATTTAAAAGTGCAAGTATATTTTCCATCTTTATCATAAAATATGTTAAAAGCTAAAAAAAAGAATAATATGTAACTGAGCCTACATGTAATATTAAAAATAAACATTATTGTATGATGTTAAAATTTTATGTTATTTAAAATTGCTTGTAGATGTAATTGCATTATTCCAGGACATTCTAAATTTATATTTGTAAATAGTATGGTTATGCTTCCATTCTTTTCTTGCTTTAAATATTGCAGACAAATTTTAAATCATACTTTTTTTTTTGAATTCATTTTGTCCTTAAATAGTAATCATTTTTTTTTTTTTTGCACTAGGAACATGAAATGATAAATACATATTATTATACAATTCGAACGTGATTTTTTACATAAAAAGGATAAATTTAATTATTACTTCTCCTCGTATAGGTTATACAATTTTATATGACTTTAACTATTAATTTAAATGTTTATCCGACTATTTGGTGTTTGTAATAATCATTTAACTACGTTTATATTCTAATAACTGTAACACACCCTTTTAGAGAAATTAAAATTTCCAAAAAGCGTAAATACATTAACAGAGAAGTAATTTTATACATAAGAAAAAGTATGTTTTTAGGTAATCCTGTATAATATATAAATTTATATATATATAAGAAGGGAAAAAATAATTGATTTCTAAGTACTATAGATGTGTAATTTTTACTAATTATTAAATAGACAGTTCAATCGTACATACTTTCCATGGTTGTACCTTTAATTTAGTGTAATTCGCAAATTATTTATTCCTTATTTTCATGAGAAAATATGTTTCTCCCAAAATATATTAGAATAATAACAATAGTGACACCGATGAATAAATATATAATGAATTATTTTAAAGAAAAACTGTACTAATTCTTACTAGTAACGGCACCTGTAAAAGATCCATTAATGTAAACCATAAATTCAAAATTTATATACATAAATACATAACCAAATGAACTTGTTTTGCTATAGAAATTTTCATGTGAATAAGAATATAGACAACTATTTTAATTTAATTTATTTTCTCCAGTTAGACGAAATGTTTTAGTGTTCTTTATTTGTTTTCGTAAAATATATCTATTATTTTAGCATCACTTAATTTTAAAATGATATTCAGACAGGTAAAGAACTGTTAACCCTTTAGTTAATACATAAAAATGCCACTAATTTTTTATACATATGCAGGAAGTTTTACTTATTATACATGTAATCGCTTAATATAATCGTACAGATGCAAATTTTTTATTTAAACACAGTATACGAAAAGGAATAGATGTTTATAATATAAATTTTGAAAACAGCTCAGTTATTTAGTCGTAAATAGGTATATAAAAATAAAACATTGATTAACATGGCATATCATTTTACCTATAGTCCTATACACACTTTTATTTACTAATATCATATTAATTTATTTAGTTTAATTAAATGAAGAATATAATAGAATTCAACCAATTTTTATTTCAGTATAAAAAATTTTAACAAATTATATTATAAATAGTCAAATACTAATACAATCATTCCCTTTTTCCTGAAAATAAAGATACTAAAATTWTGAGAATAAATAGAGAAAGAAAAATATGAATATGAGATTATTCCTTGAAAAAACATAAATATTCGTCTAAGCTTATATATTCCTTTTATTGCTAATTGATCTATTTTAAAAATTATAATTTCAATATATTAAAGTATTATTAGTGTCTTATATTTATTATTCTATAAATTAAATAATATTTTATGAAATGTAAATAATATGTTTTATCAAAAAATGTAAAACATTTTTTTCGTAATGGTAAATATATTTATTAATTTTTTTTTTCTTTTTACTCAAGTCCTATACGCGTTGTTGTTTTCTGTTAACCTCACACATTATAATACAATATTATATCAATTCGTAAAATCTGAACTTGAATAAAAAAAAGAAAAAAGAAAGCCCTTCTATTGTAAAGATAATTATTACGAATGAAATATAAATATTAAGTAAAAATTAATTTATATTAAATCCGTTGTTTCTCATTACATTTTATCTTCATTTTTTTAAAAATTTTTCCTAATTATTGTATTTTTCAATAAAAACACGCATATTTTTTAAACATTTGCAAATGATAATGAAAATATATTTATTCTATATATAACATTTTAATTATACAAAGTACTGTAAGAAAATAAAGGATTAATGTAAAATAGAAAGAGCATAATGAAGCCTTGTCACATTTTAATACACAATACTGTTAATAATATATGTAAAGTGCGTAAGAAAATGATAAATTAAAATTTAAAATTTTTGTACAACTAATGTTTAATATGTTTTCATTTTATTTCTTTACAAACATTTTGATAGTAAATATAAAATTATTTTGTATCTTATTTATTAATTTACATTATCACACTTTACACACAACATCTTAGGTGTAAAAGAAACTGGGCAAATTATAAATGATTTTATTATATATAACCCAATTTAATTATACATTTTGTATGTTAAAAATGCATATAGTTGTATTATATATAATTAACTAATTATGAAACGATTATTAAAATAATTAGATATTAAAGAAAACATCCATAATAACAGACAAAATAAATATTTATATTTACAAATATTCATACATATATTATGACCATATAATGAAAATAGAACTACATATATACAAACATATGTAATATTAATCAATATATTTTATACACAAAATAATTATACTACATAATGACTTACAATCAATGATCTTAATATATATTTTATTTAACCTCTAATGTTCATTTACAAAATGTTGTTGCTCTATATATTTTCTTAATTTTTAATCATAAAATTCTTTTAATTTAAGATATTTCATTTAATATTTATTATTCTAATAAATTCATATTTTATACTTTAGCACAATTAATCCTCAGATCTCATTTCAAAAAATGAACATACACATCGAATAATTTCTTTATAATTGCGTAATATAATTCCTGCTTATACAATTAACTAAAAATGGCATTAGTAATAATATTTATAACTTTA
>NW_001850156.1:0-2688 GCF_000002415.2 Plasmodium vivax
ATGAATAGGGCGAATACATAAAGATCACTCCAAAAAAATGGATGATATACCTATTTTTAAAGATATTATGGGTGTGGCGAACAAGGTTAATGTACCACCTAAAACATATAAATGYACTTTAMAATATGACAAAARKGTTAATTTAGATGAATTATTAAAAAGGAAAATTTCAYATATTTATTTTAAAAAGCATGATAATATTAAAAGTKTTAAAMAGAACCCCACAAACGRARGATTGYAATMATTATTTTACATATTTGACTTATATTAAATCATTATATGAAAAATATTATAAGGAWCATTGTYCTATTKYTTGGCYTTTTTCTTCTGACCCTGATTATTTTAGYTGCACAAGTGCTTATAACCCAAAGGATTTTTTATCTACAGCAGARAAATGTAAAGCTAAAGAWARTGGTGGTGGTAGWGGTTCATTTTTGGATATATTTTGGGGTAGTTCATCATCTGGAACATCATCAAATAGAAGTGGCACATCAATTCAAGCGCCAGCGAGGGCTGCAACTTTAGAAACTAAAATGCCTGGAAATGCTAAAAATTCATCACCTGGTGGTTTACCAGAGAATAAAGGTGTAAAGGGAGCAACAGGGGGTGCAGCAGCTGGGAATGTATCAAAAGGTTTATCAAGTTCAACAAGTACAGTAACTTCAGGAGGTTCAACACGTCCGGGTGCTGAAGCACCTGCACGTGATAATGCATTATCTAGAGGAGGATTACATGGACAGGCAGTCACTACAAATCCTAAAGGAGCACTTAGTCATCCGCCAAAAGAGGGCCCTGGGCACGGTCTTAATGCAGTTCCACCTAATACTTCAGACATTGGAAGAGGTACACAACCTGCTCCCCCTGCTAATTCCCCTAGTACTTTGGAAAGTGTATCTGATAATGTGGATTCAAAATTTTATCGTAATATGATCATGGGGGTAGCTATAATTGGAACGATTTTCTTCCTTATCTATTACAACATGGTAATTGCAGAGTCGATTTTGTGAAGTAGTAATGTTATGTTTAGATATATATTTTAATTTTCTTTTTCATCTATAATTACAATAAAGATATATTTTCATACGCTTTATTTCCCATTTTTTTATTAGTCTTCTAGATTAAAATCTAGATTTCCCAAAAGGAAACGGAAAAAGAAGATATTTGAACATAATTATTACGAAGAGTATGAAAAGGAGTTAGCGAGGTATGAATCAGAAAATGAATCTTTAGATTCTCAATCGGATCGGTATTATTTGAATTATCAACCTGAACGAGACTATGATTACTAATTAGGTGTATAAAATGTAACCTTTATAATAGTTATTTTAAGAGGAAGTGATAGTGAAATTTATTTGGTAATTATCCTTATTAGTAATATGGAGAAAGCAAAAAAATAAAACAATTAAGTACAGAAAAATTGTACAAGTTATTATATATATTAAAAATAATTTCATGTGCTAAATATCATGATAACAAATAAAAAGCAATAAATTAGTAATACAAATATTAAAAATTATTCTACTTTATAAATCGTATGAATTGTTTGATATTTAATATTATTTAAACATCAATAAAGTTATGATGCTTAAAGAAATGTAAAATTATATTGAATAGAAATATGTTATTTTGATGCAGACAGCCCATGATTTTATCGCAAAGTTTTAAAAAAATATAAAAATTTAAAATAATAATATGTAAGATTTTGACGGATAGTATAATAAAAAATATTAGGGGTAACTAAAAAAAAAATAATGTAACATTTGATATTATTACTTATGATCGGATGAACTTATATGCGGAACAATTATATGACACTATAAAAATTAAGCATATAAATTATGTGTATAGTTTTATACAATGTACATGTAAATTGCGAATTTATAATTTTTTTTATGTTAATATTATTAATTTAGATTTTAGCTAATAGTATATTATAGTTAAAAAATAGTATTGGTTATAAAAAAATAATTTTTTTTTGTGTAATTTTTTTTTTAATTTGTTAACTCGATTATGTTTTGTTTAATACTTCCTACTAAAATATATATGTTTTTAATAATTATGTYRAATTTCCTATTTTTAAGATAAACAAAATATGTGCATGCTTATACATACAAGGAATACTCGTATGATAACTAATAATACATTTGTTATGTCAATTATATTTGGAGGTTTTAAAATATATCATCTAAATATATATATATTACTTAATGAACCAAGAAAAAAGAGTACGTAATATACGGCATATATTATATACATGAAATATACAATAATATACTAATGTACAATAACCAAAAAATATGGGCATTAAACTCACTGTAATAATAAACAATAAATTATTCTGCTAATAGTATATTCCAGTTTSCTAMTTGTATGMATGATMAGATATATTGAARATTTATTAAYAACATTTAGTAGTASMCCTAATGASTATATTATATATTCATRTATACTAAATAACTTCTAAGGAATTATTTTTTACATATTTTTACTAAGTTATTTATACCCATTTCATTGGATAATAATGTTTCAATATATTATAATGATCACGGAAGCGAAGATTTTACATTAAAGTAAAATTTTTAAAGTTCATTTTTTCTCAGTAATACAATATTTTTCCTTTAAAAAGGGAGTATGGTAGAACAAAATATACAGAATCCGTGAGCGTTTAAATTTTAGCAAATTTATTTT
>NW_001850155.1:0-4978 GCF_000002415.2 Plasmodium vivax
CCTTTTATATATGAATACTGACAAGTTTGAAAACCTTTAGAATTTTCCAAGTACAACTGTGTTAAAAAAA
The DNA here is from genome assembly GCF_000002415.2 of Plasmodium vivax. Classification (NCBI taxonomy): domain Eukaryota; phylum Apicomplexa; class Aconoidasida; order Haemosporida; family Plasmodiidae; genus Plasmodium; species Plasmodium vivax. Next base: position 71 of record NW_001850155.1, read on the forward strand.
AAATGGCAAAACCGGCGGTGACACCAGTAATATCTGCGAAAGATTTGGTATGTATATATATATACATACATTTAAATTGTTACTTATACATAAATTTTGATATGATTCGTTTCTCTTAGAAAAGATGGAAAAATTATATTATTAGAAATATAATTTTATTTTAGTACTTACGCAATAAAATTTCTATGATTATTTTCAGGAAAAAATTGCAGAAGAATTAAAACTTAAAACATTCTATGATGATTTCTTTTTAAAGAGTGAACAACCTAAACCTGCCGATCCCTGTAAAATATTCGAAACGCCAGACAAAAAAAAAGAAAATGAAAGAAATATATGCCTAAAGCTCGTACGTCATTTAGAGAAAATTGGTGAAATCACGGAAAAGTCTAAGCGCGATGATTATTGTAATTATTTAACTTACTGGTTTTATGATGAATTAGGGGAAATATATAAGGATTACTCAAAAAAAAAAGAAGATATATCTTCCTTTAATGAACTTATTGGTGTAGTGAATAAGGTTAATATACCACAGAGCCGATATCCGAAGTGTACTTTAAAGTCTGAAACTGGAGTAAGTTTGGATGAATGGAAAAAAAGGAAACTGTCTTATATTTATAAGAAAAATTACAATGATATTAAAAGCAAGGTTAGTTCTCAAGAAAAAGAAAAATGTGATAAATATTCTAAATATCTTGATAATATTAATAAGTTATATATAAATTATAAGACGAAAAAATGTAGCTGGTTTACCTTGAGTCCGGATTATGCAGATTGTTATGATAGATATAACCCAAATTCCATCATAACCGAATTAGCAAAATGTAAGACTCAAGGATCTAGAAGTAGTCAATCTTCAGTACTAGGATGGTTATGGGGAAGTTCATCACCTAAAACAGCTCCAAGTAAAGGTTCTCCAGGTGCTCAGGAACCAGCAAAAACTGCAGTTGTGAACAATCCTGGGAGGATATCATCCGCAGGGGGTAAGGCTACAGGAGCTGAACAAGCAGGTGGGAACAAAGGGTTAGCATCTGTAGCATCCTCACAAAGTAGAGAAGTATTAGGTAGAACCCAAAATGCTGTAGGAGTATCACCACTTGGAAGTTCGCAAGCAGGAGTTCATATGCTACATGAAAGTAAAGATATTCAACAAGTTAGCTATACGACCTTGCCTACAGCTCCTGAGGTTAACCCTGATACATCTAATTTTTTGGACAAAACATTTGGTATATTGAAATCAGATTATTTTCGCCACTCAATAGTAGGCGCTTCAATAATAGGAGTACTTGTATTCCTATTTTTTTTCTTTAAGGTAAAAAATTATTTTAATACATATGAATATTATGGTAATATTTATAATATCTATTTCTTTATGTTTTTAATTTTGAAGTAAATATATTGTGTGTTTTTTTCGTATTTCTATGTTAGTCAACTCCGATAGGATCGCAAACAAATAAAGGTGAAAAGAAGAAAAGAAAGCCTCAGAATAATTACTATGATGAATATGAAGAAGAATTACCAAGATATGAGTCACAACAGTCATTGGCGGAGTCCCAAATGAGCGATGCATATATATCATATCAACCTAGGCGTGACCGTTATTACTAATTAGGTAYATAATAAGAAAAACATTTTGAATAACCGTTTTGATAAGCAAATTCTAGATACCCAATTRATTAATGATTATTATTATAAAGRATATAAAAACGGAAATTATTAAACAAATATATTTAATAKAATACARTTTTATAATTATGTAGTTCCCACAAATATTATGTACGTTTAAAGGTCAATAAARTTGTACTGCTTAAAATAAAAGTAACTAATACTATAAATAGTAAAGTGCTCTAATGTTGCATAAAGTATATTATATTATACCAAAGATATAAAGAAATGAAAAGATATAGAAGTATGATAAAAATGATTTAAACGGAATGTGAAATAAAAAATATTAATGATCAATTTAATGGAAAACAATTTAATGTTTCATCTAAACACATAACAGCAGTAAGCCAAATTAAATTTTTAGCTTATATAAATATAGAAAACTGCAACATTTAAGCAGGTGTTTTATATTTATACCGTTTCTTGTCACATACACATATAATATATAATCATTAAATTGTTTTTTGTTATTTGAATTCATTTTTTCCTTTATTTGTTTTWTCTTTATAATAATATATCATAATAATAACATTGTATTTGTTCTAAGAGCCCTTATCTTTTTTTTTTGTGTAAATTTTTCATTTTTGTTAATATAATCATTTGATGCTTGTTACTTATTAATWAAATAAGTAAAGATCCTTTTATTAATTGTGTCAACCTTCTAATTTCAATATAAAGATATTTGATGTATCCTAAAAAAAACTAATAATGATCATTTGACAAATTAATTTTAAGGAATAGGAGAATAATCAATATAAATTTTAATATGATTAGTTATATTATTTTCTTATTCTTATTATATTTGGATACTTATATAATACATATCTACGCATGGATCCATTTTTCATATACGTAAATAAAATAGTAGATAATATTCAGGATATATATGGAGATATGTCCGTAAAAACAGTAAAATACATCATGATTAATACATCGTTATTTTTAGAAATAAATTATTTTGAGAACTAATAATAATCGTGCCTTCGTTTACGCTTTTGTTTTAATTTCCATAAAATTTTAAAAAATGTGTTTTTAACATATATTATTAGAATATATGAATATGATATTTATATATATACGAATTAGTTATATTTAAAACAGCACCGTTTTTGTACATATATATATTCATGCTGTATAATCTATTAATTTTWTGAACATATTATATTATGTATACTTATAATTCTAAAATAATTATTTGTTAAACTATTCATAATAAAAATTAGTTTATAAAAAGCTGTTTAAAACAATTGCAAAGTTCTGTATGAGATAAATTGGATATCAACAGTAATGTTATAAAGAACAATGTAAAGAAAATGGTTTTTATAATATTATATGCTATAGATTTTCATTATTTCAGATATAATAATTTATCATTTTCATTATTAAGTAATTACTGGGTGTATGAATATAAAAATTAAGATTATATTAAACTGATTTATATAATAATGATAATAATAATTGTGGATTCAATAAATTTCATAAGGATAATACATACCTATCATATATAAATAGTTTTTTTTTTTTAATTTTTTTTATTTGCACTGGAAATATTATGTATGTAGCTATAATTCAGTGCTATGCAATCATATTCACTTTAAAGGAATAATTGATAAGAAATAATAAATTTTAAGAATGTTATTATAAAATTATAATAATATGGAAAATATCATTATATTTTTACATAAAAATATTTTTTGTACTTGTTATGTAAGAATTTAACAGTTTTACATATATGTGCTGCATCTAATATATATACGCATTTTTAAGCATATAATATAATTTAATGATAATAGTATTTTTTTTAATATAACTTTTTCTTTCTTTGCAATTATAATAAGTTCTGTTATAACAAATATATATCGCTTAAGAAGTAGAAATGTATAAGTTAGATAATTAAAAAAATAATAAAAATTGTTATATAATTGGAGATAGTATACTTAATCTCCTAACATATGAAGCAAGCATTATATCCATTATAGATTTAAATGTTCCCTAAATTTTTAAAATAATAATAAGAAGAAGTGTCAATTTAATTATTCTATAATTAAATAATTAGTTTTATTATTATAAATATAATATTTGGTTTATATATGATAATTTAAAAATATAATTTTTTTTTATTTTTTAAAATAGCACTACATGAAAAAAATAGAAGGAAAAACATTTAGAACTTTTTTATACAAGTATTAGTATCAATTAACAGTAGGATTATGTTTTTAAACTTTTAATGTAAAACATATAATAACAGAAAAATTTACAATATTTTTTTAATTATGAATTATATAATTTTCTATATATTATGATATATGTACGTATCTAATAACATTTACAAATATACTATAGTGTTGTACCATGAAAGATAACATCAAGAAAAATCTTATTATTAAAATTATTACATTCATTTTTTTTACTTGGATATATCAGAAATATGATGATGAGGTATTATAATAATATTTTATCTATTTCATATTTTTTACATAGATTATATTTTTGCGTACAATATTTTTTTTAGTATAAACATATTTGTCCTTATAAAAAATATATATTTTTTTGTACCTAGGTTTCATTTGGTAAGGGATTGGAAAATATCTGCAATAGCAAGAATTCCTTATATATAGCAGCATATAGGTTATTGGCAGAACGTGATTTAAAAAAGGGAATATACGACAAGAAATTAGAGGATAATTTATTAAAACATAGGGATAATGGAATATTAAAAATTGATAATTATGACTCGTTTGTATATGAGAAGTTACAAAAAAGTTGTTCAAATGATTTGAAAATTTATAAAAAGCAATTTAAGTCTAAATATGCTAAAAGGAAAGGTTTAAAAAAATTAGATTGTTATTGTGAAAAAAAAATATTTGACATGATTGATATATTAGGTGAACATCCAGTTGGAACTAGTAGTTATAACATAAAATTAAAAAAAAATATAGTTAGAAAATGGGGTTTACGAATTATTGGAATGTGTTTAATTCCATTGCTTGGAATAGTATTACCAATTTTTGATATAATTGAGTCATCAACTAAATTAGGGAGTAATAATAAAACCCAGAGCATATTGAATGCATGTGGGATACCTAAAACAGTGTATATCATATATGGTATTTTTTTTATAATATTAACATATATAATTTTATTTTCGATCATTTACACTATGACAAAAGTTATAAAATATCATAGATTAGAAGCTGGAAGGGGGAAATTGCATTTTAGGGAATATTATCATTTTTGTAAAGATAT
>NW_001850154.1:0-7100 GCF_000002415.2 Plasmodium vivax
AATCGTACAAATCATATAATTTTTTCATTTTTTGAAATGAATCAGTGTCCATATAGCTTAATTTCGATATGCAATTAAACGGACCATCTGAAGCTTTAGGGTCACGTTGCATAAATTCATCAAAAAATTTAAACTTTTCTTTATTTACACCATACTCTGAATCTCTTACTGTTTTATTTAACCAGTAGTTAATATAATTACAACATTTTTCTTTACCATATTCCAAGAAACTATGGTTACGACTGATAAACTTCTTTAACTCATAAAAGGTCTTATGTAACAGTAACTCCTTTTCTAGCGTATTATGTATGCGTTTTATTATATCGTTTACAAAACTAATATTAAACTCACCATCTGGATCATACACAAATGATTTTTTTACTGTAATGTAGTCATGGTATGTGAAATACTGAAGTTGAAAAAGATCGATTAAAATATATGTAAAGATAAAAACGTAGCATTATGATATAATTTTGATCTTTGTCTAATGCGTATAAATCATTTAAATAAATAGTCATTATATATATTATCCATGAAAAAAGAAGTTTACCTTTGGAGGATTCCTTGACATTGTGTTTTGATGTAAGACAATTTAAATAATATATATAAATCGGTTCATATATAATATAATATCATATATTATTTACTGAAATATCAGAATGAAACGCAAATGTCTTTTTAATTCAATCGTATACATATATTACGAAACAGTTGATGGTTTATCTGTTTATGCCTTTAAAATATTGTCTAATATTAAGTCTTTGTTAATACGTATTAACGKAATTTTCTATATGTTATATTTTGCGCCTATAATTGTGTTAATTTAAAATATATATAATGATATACATTTCGGTTGATCAGCTTATCCTTAGAAAATTTACAAGGGAAAGCAATGTCTTGTAAATTATAAAATTTTTATGTTAAAAAAATAAATATTTAAAGAAAATAAAATTATATGATGAGAGAATACTATACAATAAATAACGTTAAATGCATTTGTTGTTACAAAAAATAAATATAATCTAATCAATTATTTTTTATATATTTATTCTATATAAAGAATAAATAATATCTTATAAATTAATTTTGTAATTATGTATTTTCCCGCTTTTTTTTTTTTTTTTAGCATAAAAATGGCATTTTACAACATTGGTTAATATTATTTGTTATACGAAAATAGTAAGCTTTATTTTCATAATACACGGAATTGACATTTTAAATTAAGAACGATTCATTTGGATATTTAAAAAAAGAAGGTTGCAATATGTAGCAATATTGTATTTGGCAACAATTAATTGTAGCAAAATGATCGTTAATAATAATGCTGCGTAACTGCAATAAATGTTCCAAACAAGAAAACAAAAGATTTATAATTTCATGAAATTAATTTGTGCTTAATATAGATTTGTTCTTTTCCCCGTTTAATCGCCGTCTAATAAGAATGACGGCTCCCATAACAAAAACGCACTTTATTTTTAATCTACCAATTATTGATTTAGATTATTAATCTGCGGTGCTTTCATTATTAGATGGGCTAATTGGCGATTTCGCGCTTAACGCAAATGGACAGAACGAAAAGATAGGCATTAAAAAAAAAATAATAAAAATAATTGTAACAGTAATAGTAATAAAAATTAAATATTATCCAGTATGTGGCAGAAACAAATGCGTTCAGACTACAAGAAAAAACATTTATAATTAAATAAATTTTATTGCATGGCAAAGTTTTCCCCACGAAGCGATTTATGAATTTATCAATTTTAAAATTTTATTATAGAACTTCATTAAACCTTTTTGGATTTTTTTTGTTTAGTTTAATAAATGTCCATTTCRACATTTATTATAAATGTATACAGAAAAATAATTTGATYGAAAMAAATGCATKYTGAGMGCATTTTAGAGACAAACAATTTTTATAACAAATTAGTCAAAGTAGCATATATTTGTCAAAAATGTCAATAAATCATGTTTTTTTTTAAGTAAAATTTTTTTTTCGCGCTTAAATTAAACAAAACTAATAWTGTACAAATTAGACACTTATTCGTTCAATTATTTTGTTTTCTAAAAAATGTTTTGCTCTGTATACCTAACTACGTCTGTCTATTTTATGAAGAAATTAGTTGTACAAGAAGATTTTGCATACCAACAGGTTTCACGCAAATGTAAAAGCAAATTTTGAAATAATTTTACATAAAAAGTTAAAAAGCAAAATAGTTTCATTCTCGCGTTTAAGGGGAAATAAATATATTTTGTTAAAATTTTATATTTATGTAAAGAACGTTGTAAAATTTAAAATAACGAAAAAAAAACTTGGAATATCATAACAAAACCCCTTTAAATGAGTAAAAATGGGACCATGTAAAAAGTTATAAAAAAATGTAAATATTTAAAAAAGTCATTTTCCACTATAATTTTGAAAATGCGCCATAATATCAAATAGAGAATTACGAACAAGTGTTAAAAACATGCGTAGATTAAATGTCACATATGTGTGTCCCTTTCTATAATATACATAAATGCATATTATTAATAGCAGYATATATAGAGTTTTATAATTCTCTCTTTCACTAGTAATAAAGCTTTTGTAAAAATAGTMAATAATGGCAYRATTAGTTCTACTATTGCYTATRATTKGATTATTTCAATGCTTATTGRACTGTGTCAGTCTAATTAACATGGTGGYATGTTTATCAYCACATAAAAMGATACATCAAGGAATGACAATAAATAAGTTACGGTTTTCACTAAATTGGTTGAACAACCATGGGAATGATATACCTTTCAAATGTCTATTTAATAATTAATGAAAGGAAACCCCCCATGATGCTTGGAAATTATTTTATTTAGAATATTACATCTATGTTAATACATATATTATCATACAAAAATTTTATTTTATTGAAATTATGCATTATATTTATAAAAGTCTAGGCAGAGTTAAACAAATAATTATATATATGTGAATTAATTGGGTAAATATTTATATTAATATTTATTCTTTAGTAAAATTATTAAACCTGTGTTGGGGGGTAGAAAGAATTAAATTTATCCTATTATCATGAATAAGTAATGATCGGAAATGTGTAATAATAATTATTCTTTTTTTCATATCACTAATTCAGAAAAAATGAATAATATTTAAGCAAAAAGAGAATTCAAAAAAGAAAAAAAAAATTTTAAATTTTTGTCTATAATAGAATATTAATAATAAAAATTATGATGGTAATCACACATTTTGGTTATATAATTTCTGAAGATACTCAAAGAATGTAGGTATAACTACAAAAATTTTCTAATAATATATTTTTTTAACAATACACAATAATATTTGTTAGTTATATATGAGCTATCTTTTGTTATTTTCTAAATTTTCCTTATTTCATTTTTTAATATAATTTCATTTGAGGATGAAAAAATGGCTGACTATGTCATAATTATTAAAGGCAGCGGAATGCCGCAAAACTAAGTACCGAAATAATTTTCAATAAGATGACGATGCTATTGTCCATAAATAGACAATCTTTTCATTTACAATTATTGTAATTATCTATARAGAATATTTTAAAACAGAACTAATTATTAAATTAATATTTTTATTCTAAAATTGTAAATAATTCTTTTATTTAGCATTTGCATAATAATTATATAATTGCATATAATAATTAATTATTTAAAAAAAAATAATATATCTATGTTCTATTTTTATTTCTTTATGRGATTWAAATTGTTACGTTTCCSCTTAGTTTTGGAGATAACTAAAAATCGGTCTCGTTTTATAGAAYGAGTACAAATAACRATTTATCAAAATAAGTTATCAAATTAATAGKCCTTAAATTTTAATATTTAGTTCCTAAGGATTATATAAAAGATTTACATAAATAAGTTAGATTATTATATAAATTAATTTTATATGCAAAAATATTTGTACTKGAAAAATATTTATAATTTCTTTAAATTTAAACATGTCATAGAACAATGGCGCAGAAGACACCTCAACCAAATTTGGCTTTTGTATATATACATCCTAAAGCGTTATTAACATTTATCTATTTGTATAATTTGTTTCTTTTGTACAAAAGGAAAACTTGTGTTACTATAACTATATATTTTTTATTTACATATTAACTCCTTTGTAAACATTTTTAGGAAAAGTCTTCCGAGTATTTAAAACTTAATACGCTCTATGAGGAATTTTTTAAAAAGGACGAAAAGATCAATATTGATAATCGTTGTAATAATTTGAATAATCCTAATGGGAATGATAAAGACGTTAGAGAACTTTGTAGCAAGGTTGTAAGTTATTTAGAAAAAATACCAATGGTAAGCGATACTAGGAAACGCAATAATTATTGTAGTTATTTACCATATTGGTTCTATGATGAAATAGGGCGAATACATAAAGATCACTCCAAAAAAATGGATGATATACCTATTTTTAAAGATATTATGGGTGTGGCGAACAAGGTTAATGTACCACCTAAAACATATAAATGTACTTTAAAATATGACAAAAATGTTAATTTAGATGAATTATTAAAAAGGAAAATTTCACATATTTATTTTAAAAAGCATGATAATATTAAAAGTTTTAAACAGAACCCACAAACGAAAGATTGCAATCATTATTTTACATATTTGACTTATATTAAATCATTATATGAAAAATATCATAAGGAACATTGTTCTATTTCTTGGCTTTTTTCTTCTGACCCTGATTATTTTAGCTGCACAAGTGCTTATAACCCAAAGGATTTTTTATCTACAGCAGAAAAATGTAAAGCTAAAGAAAATGGCGGTGGTAGTGGTTCATTTTTTGATATATTTTGGGGTAGTTCATCATCTGGAACATCTTCAAATAGAAGTGGCACATCAATTCAAGCGCCAGCGAGGGCTGCAACTTCAGAAGCTAAAATGCCTGGAAATGCTAAAAATTCATCACCTGGTGGTTTACCAGAGAATAAAGGTGTAAAGGGAGCAACAGGGGTTGCAGCAGCTGGGAATGTATCAAAAGGTTTATCAAGTTCAACAAGTCCAGTAACTGCAGCAAGTTCAACACGTCCGGGTGCAGAAGCACCAGTACGTGATAATGTATTATCTAGAGGAGGATTACTTGGACAGGCAGTTACTTCAAATCATAAAGGAGCTCTTAGTCCTTCGCCCAAAGAGGGCCCTGGGCAAGGTATTAATGCAGTTCCACCTTATACTTCAGACACTGGAAATGGTAAAAAACCTGCTCTTCCTGCTGATTCCCCTAGTACTTTGGAAAGTGTACCTGATAATGTGGATTCAAAATTTTATCGTAATATCATCATGGGGGTAGCAATAATTGGAACGATTTTCTTCCTTATCTATTACAACATGGTAATTGCACAATTGATTTTTTGAAGTATGAATGTTACGTTTAGATATATATTTTAATTTTCTTTTGCATCTATAATTACAATGAACATATATTTTCATACGCTTTACTTCCCATTTTTGTATTAGTCTTCAAGATTAAAATCGAGATTTCCCAAAAGGAAACGGAAAAAAAAGATATTTGAACATAATTACTACGAAGAGTATGAAAAGGAGTTAGCGAGGTATGAATCAGAAAATGAATCTTTAGATTCTCAATCGGATCGATATTATTTAAATTATCAACCTGAAGGAGATTATTATTACTAATTAGGTGTATAAAATGTAATCTTTTATAATAATTATTTTAATAGGAAGTTATAGTGAAATTTATTTGGTAATCATCCTTATTAGTAATAATGATAAAGAAAAAAAAAATAAAACAATTAAGTACAGAAAAATTGTACATGTTATTATATAAATTAAAAATAATTTCATGAAGTACATATCATGAGAACAGATAAAAAGCAATAAATTAGTAATACAAATATTAAAAATTATTCAACTTTATAAATCGTATGAATTGTTTGATATTTAATATGATTTAAACATCAATAAAGTTATGATGCTTAAAGAAATGTAAAATTATATTAAATAGAAATATGTTATTTGGACGAAGACAATCCATTATTTTATAGCAAAGTTTTAAAGAAATATAAAAATTAAAAATAATAATATAAAAGATTTGGACGGATTGCATAATAAAAAATATTAGGGTAAACTAATAGAAAAATAATGTAACATTTGATATTATTACTTATGATCAGATGAACTTCTATGTGGAACCATTATATGACAATATAAAAATTAAGCATATAATTTATATATATAGTTTTATACAATGTACATGTAAATTGCGAGTTTATAATTTTTTTTATGTTAATATTATTAATTTAGATTTTATCTAATAGTATATTATAGTTAAAAAATAATATTTGTTATTAAAAAATAAGTTTTTTTTTGTGGAATTTTTTTCTTAATTTGTTAACTCGATTATGTTTTGTTTAATACTTTCTACTAATATATATATGTTTTTAATAGTTATATCAATTTTCCTATTTTTAATACAAACAAATTTTATTAATGCTGATACTTGTAAGGAATACTCATATTATAACTAATAATATATTTGTTATGTCAATTATATTTGGAAGTTTTAAAATATATCAACTAGATATATATATATATTACTTAATGCACCCAGAAAAAAGAGTACGTAATATACGGCATATATTATATACATGAAATATACAGTAATATACTAATGTTCAATAACCAAAAGATATGGGCATCAAACTTACTCTAATAATAAACAATAAATTATTCTGCTAATTGTATATTCCAGTTTCCTACTTGTATGCATGATCAGATATATTGAAAATTTATTAACAACATTTAGTAGTAGAGCTAATGACTATATTATATATTCATATATACTAAATAACTTCTAAGGAATTATTTTTTACATATTTTTACTAAGTAATTTAAACCTATTTCATTGGATAATAATGTTTCAATATAATATAATGAATACACGAGCGAAAATTTTGCATTAAAGTAAAATTGTTAAAGTACACTTTTCCTCAATAACACTTTTCGTTTAAAAATGGAGTATGGTAGAACAAATGTACATATCTGTGAACTTTAAATTTTAGCAATATATTTTTTACATTTGTATAATATTAAATAAATATGTATAAAAT
>NW_001850153.1:0-3372 GCF_000002415.2 Plasmodium vivax
TAAATATTCGCATATAAATTAATAAAACCTAATTCATATTAATTATTCCTCATCAATTTTTTGCATTTTTATTTTTCTGTCACTTTATGTTTTAGGTTTTAAATATATATTTCACTTTAACACATATGCTAATATAAGTTAACGRAAATTTYTTATTTTTTATGTAATATTMATATGTTTACATATTAAATGATTTGATTAGACAGTACAAATTAGAGTTTTTCTTAAAATACTATATTTTCACGTTCAATAATWGTTTTTTGCAAATCTKTTAGTTGCCTCAATATTAATAATCACTTTWCGCATTATGTGRAAACAATAATAATTTAWAKCAYTTATGAAAAAWTTTGCTAWCRYGAAATATTAATATRYGTATATTTCTATGCGAWATCKCTAAAARTAAATGAACRTAATTAYTAGGACACACKYGTCWWTATTTCTATAWTATAATTACTAAAATTGATATWTATTTTTTAATTTCAGTAATCTAACATGRCTAYTARTGRTAAAGATTTTWCTGTAGATAAAATTAAACAAGARGTATAACTTWATTTTTGATAAATATTTTATTCACAGTAAAGTGCTTAAATTTCCTTGAACAAATATTGTTCTATAATTATTTAATACATATATATATATATATATATATATATATATATATAAATTTTTTCTTTATTTTCATAGTATAAATTTATAGATGKTTCGAATTTTTACAAAATTTATAATGAATTTAATTGGCCGTGTATAAATGATATATATACTGATTTTGGTGCATCCTGTCTTCCGGGTGATTCAGATGATTGGACAGAATTCTCTGAAGTTAATGAACTCCTAAGTAATCTTTATAGCAATTTATATAGGGTATATTATACAATAGCAAAACGTGGTAATGACTACTTTGAAAARAACCTAGAAGAAGTAAAAACAATGGGGTGTACCTACTTGAAATATTGGTTATATGATCAAATAACTTCGAAGAAGTTTGATGAATCACAAATTACAAAGTTCTTCGATGGAATCTATAATCATATAAAAAATCACATTCACAGCTTCAAAGTGGATTATTGTAATTTTAGTAGGTTATCATTAGATGAAATAAAAAGTATAAAAAAGTTATATGCCTTTAATGCTATTATTTATACTGGTTATAACATTTCTGATGCTTGCAATAATAATAGTTGTAATTATGACTATTTTGAAGAAGCACTAATCGAATTTATTAATAGTATTAAAAAATGTTCCAGTGATTCTTCTAATATGGGGTATTGTAATGAATTTAACGAATTTCTAAGTGTATGCAATGATGAAAACACATATTCAGGAATCACAATAAAAAATGATTATAAGGRATATAGTACTGATCCCAGTAACAAATACTTATCTGTTGAAAAAATATAAAGAAGAACCACTTTATATATAAAAAATATCGAATGGTTAAAAGTTGATAAAATTTCTCATCTTCTCCACAATCCAAATAGGAGCACTATCGCAGCAACTTCAATTGTAGGTTCTGCCATAGGATTGCCCTCAATTTTTTACTATTTATATAACGGTTAACCAGAACCCCATTTAAAAATATAAATCTTCTACTACAATAAATATAAATTGTAGTAGTAAAAATTTACTTTAATAAGAGAATTATATTTAATATGCTTAAATTTCCTTTTTATTTTAGTTTAGACCCTTTGGAAGAACTTTACGTAAAAGAAAAGGGGAAAATATAGTGAATATTGACGAAGCAGCACATAATTCATTATTGTATACAACGGATACTGAACAATTACCATTACAAAACAGGGAATATAAAGTGGCGTATCATACATTTAGTGATACGTAACCTTGATATATCTAGATCTACATTATAGAATATAGCKACAATAATAACTTAATTTCCTCTTATATTATTGTATTACAAAGTTCATAAATGTATAATTTAAAATGTATAGATAGGGACAATTATTGAATAAATATTTTAAATATGTTTATTTCCTTAAATATTTTATAAAAAGTTTCATATTAGTTTTCCTTATCATTTATTTACAACATTAATCTCGTAGATAAGTAAGAACAGCAATATTGTACTACATTCAAGAAAATACCATCAAAATTTTATTATATTATATTTAACAATCTGCTTAATTAATATTGCACGTGAAAGTATGGACAACGAAATGWAATATAATAGCAAGTGATCTGAAATATATAATATTATTACAACCAAAAAATTCATTTATATATAAAATTAGAAAAAAAGAAAATAAAGCAKTTATAATATATTACCTTTTTTATGAATTATTGTTTTTTATTTTTACATATTTTGTTTCTTATTAGTTAATATGATTAAGTGATTTTTTAAAATTTTTTTCTTGTACCATTATCTTCTTTTGTTTTTGTACATAAAAGAGACATAGTTATTATATTTGTACAATGTTTTTAATTATTTTAATTTCTTCTACTTATTAAACATAGTAAAAAAGGTTAAATTTGTTTTTACAATATTTTCAAATTATATTATAATAAATTAGTATGGTTATTTTTAAAACTTTTAATATAACATTCTCATAGTAGATAAGACCAACGTAAAAATATGCATAAATAATGGTATTTTTATAATTATTTTATTTTCTTATATAATTTGATAATTATTTTGCATTGCCAATATGGAATTAGCTAAACAAATGATTAATAAATTTTCACATAACTTATATATTTTATTATATATATAATTTGTTATCTGCTTTGTCTTTATGACTTTCAGGCTATGTTATAATACAATTTACATTTCATATACATAAATTGTGTGTGCAATAATGTGTTCTACAAAGGGATGAAATAATTTTATTATTATATATATGTTATAAGGAAAATATCTCCTTTTAAATAACATAATAATAAATTCTTATAATTTTATGCTTATATTAAAATATAATTTAACATAACGATAACTAAACAGTTATGTGTCACCTAAAAATGTTAAAATAAACCAAAGCAAGTGAATATTATTATGCTATCACATTATTATAGTTATAATATATAGTATTAGGTAAATTTGTAATGACTTTTCGAATTATTATAGAATGTTAAACTCATTAATACATATACGATAAAACATAATATATAATGATAACATAAATTTAATAATTAATTGATTTAAAAAATATAAATTATATTAAAAAGAAGTAAATATATATAAATGTAGCATTATTACTTTATAGATCATGATTTTATATTTTTTTACCTTATTAATAATATTATTTTATATTATATTTATTGCTTATTTTATTCCATACAATGTTCGATTTATTGGATAATACTTTGTTATAGTTTATATGTTATATTTATTTTATAAAGAATAATATTAGATTGAATTTA
>NW_001850152.1:0-4047 GCF_000002415.2 Plasmodium vivax
ATATATATGTGATTAAAAATTCGTTTGCAATGTATATATTATGTTAATGCGCTATCAAAATTGCAACTACATTCTTCTGTTAATAATGTAGAATTTAATTTCCTCTTTTGAAATGATGAAGTTTACCCCTTTTTCATAAAAATCCATGTCTTAAAAATTTGAATGGTATGTATTTATTTTTAATGTTACTAATGCAAAAAAAGGTACTAGTATTAAAAGACTCCAAAAAATTAAAATACATATATATTTTAATTTGTCTTTATATTAAGATGAAGCTAAAATTAAAACGAGTATCACACTTTGTAATTGCATATTTTTAGAAAGTGCTAAAATGATGCAATTATAGGTAAAGATATCTTTTGGCTAAATATATTTTTAATTTTATCAAATAATATTTATTCTTCACGTAACATTTATGCTGTGTTTGATCTTTTCTGTCATATTAATATATTTTCAATTAAGCTGGATAATAGGATGGGGCCTATTTTTTTTTTGTRACTACAAAAAGAAATGTAGTGCTATATAATTTCCATTAGCGTAATAATATTTTACGCGCCCAAAACAATTTTTATTAACGATATTTATAATTATTCATAAGGAATATTTAATAAAATAAATTAATTATTAAATTAATATTTCAATATATAAATTAAAATAACTTTGTTTATTTATTTTTCGCATAATTATGCATTTCATGTAGCAAATGATTGTTTTAAATTAACATATTGCTTATATTATATACCACATAAGTTAAAAATGATTACATTTTAATTCCATTCATTTGATATATATAAATGGAAGAATGTTCTATGTAGATATAGATGAAAATTAATTAATGGGAAAATATTATTGTATTGCCTCCAAATAAATACTTTTTTAGGTTCTAAGTATAAACATAAAGGATTAAGAAAATAAATTGCCAGAATATTAAACGTTTTGACCTCATATATTTTATTAATAAATTTGAAGAAAATTAGAATTTTCCAAGTATAAATATGTTAAAGAAAAATGACAAAGCCTGTAATAGCAGAAGTGTCTGCGGATGCATTGGTATTTTTTATATATTGTGTTTGCTTTTTATAAATTTCTATATATGTGATTCCTTTGTCTTTGAGGTATAAAGGCAAATTCTGTTATTAGTACCATAGTTTTAATACATAGGTAACAATTTTTTTATAATACTTTTTAGGAAAAAGTTTCACAGGATTTAGGCCTGAATAAACTGTTTGATGGATTCTATGTAAAGAAGAGCAGCTCTACATTTTTTAAAGAATGTGATGCACTAAATGATTATGAAAAAACTCACCCTGGTGTGAAAGAACTTTGCACTAAGTTGATCAGTTCTTTAGAAAAATTAGCTGAAATGAAGCCGAAAAATAAAGATTATTATGATCGTTGCAATTATTTACCTCACTGGTTATTTGATGAAATAGGGAAAATATATAAATCAATCCCTTCGAAAAATTCCGATAATGTACCTTTTTTCAGTAAACTCAGTCATATAGGGAACAAGGTTAATAGGGAATTGACTGCAAATAAGTGTACTACATTGCCAATTAGTAATAGTTTTAGTTTGGCTACACGAAAAAATATAAAAAATTCTTATATATATTTACAAAAATATAATGRAATTWAACAGATTATAAATGACAAAGGCAAAGGTAAATGTAATCAGTATATTACATATCTTCMATATATTGATTCATTACATAAGAAGTATAAGACAGATGATTGTAGGGTTTATTTATTTTCGCCTACTCCAAATTACGCTGATTGTTATTCTAAATATGAGCCAAGTAAGCTTATACCTATATTAAATAATTGTAAAGGTACGGAATCTTCCAGAGGTGGAAGTAGAAGTACTGAATGGTGGTTTTCAGGTTTGCTTTTGGTCATCAACTGAGTCCTCACGAAGTGGTAAGGTTAGCTCTCTTCCAGAAACCGCAAAGGCTGGAGGTAAAGAAGTTGATAAAGGAGAAAAAGAGGCTCCAAAAAGTTTAGCAGGTACACCAGATTCACGGGGTTTAACGCATTCAACAAGTTTAGGAGGTTCAGGAAGTCAAGTAGAAGCAAGACCTTCAGCACGTCCTGTAGTTGCAGCAGCTGGAGGGGGATTACCTGGACAATTAGCCACCACGCCAGCTAAAGTAAATTTAATTACTGCTACAGGAAAAAGCAATGAACAGGTTGTCCATGCAACATCATCTTATAATTCGGGGCCCGGAGGGAACGCACTACCTGAACCCACTGCAAGTAGCCCTGGTACTTTGGAAAGTGTATCTGATAAGGTTGACTCAAACTTTTATCGTAACATCATCATGGCTGCTGCGATACTTGGAACGATATTCTTCCTTTTCTATTACAACATGGTAATTGCACAATCGATTTTGTGAAATAGATATATTTTGTTAGTAGATATAATTTAATCGTCTTTTACATGTATAACTACAAAATGTATCTTAACGTGTTTTCCTTTTCACTTTTGTGTTAGTCTTCTGGATTGAAATCAAGGTTTCCGAAAAGAAAACGAAAAAAAAAGATATTCGAGCATAATTATTACGAAGAGTATGAAAAAGAGTTAGAAAAATATGGTTCAGAAGATATGTCATTATATTCTGAAGACGATCGATACTATTTGAATTATCAACCTGAGGGCGATTACGATTACTAAGTAGTTATATAAGGTGAAAATATTCATAATAGTCATTTTGACGGAAGTGATAGTGAATTTCTTTTGTAATTATAATCATTAGAAATAGTGAAGAAAAACACAAATCAAAGAAGTTTAGATAAATTGTACGATATCTTATATAATATAAAAATTATCCATGTGTATTAAATATAATTAGGAAATTAAAAATAGCTTAAATTATACTAATGGCAAAAAATTTAAATATAATTCAACCTTATAAATTATATAAATCATCTAAAGATAAATGTTATTTAAATATCATTCAAAATAAACTGCTTAAAAAAGGGTAATATTATGTTAAGTAGACATATATTATTTTGAAATACAAATTATATGATTTAATAACAAAGGCGTAAAAGATTTATAAAACTTAATAAAGATAATATAATCGATTTGTGAGGATAGTATAATAAAAAATAATATATATTTTGAAATAAATAAATCGAGCATCTTGATAGTGTATGTATAACATTACAAAATCGGACATAATATTTAATCAAGCATTTCATGTATGTTGCATCATACATGATATAAGTAAACTAATTGTTAATCATTTTTTTTGTATTCATATTATTTGATCAGTTTTTATCTGATAATATGCCATACATAAATATAATAATTGTTATAAAAAATATTTTTTTTGTGTAAATAATTTGCTACTATGTTAGTTTAATTTTTTGTTGTTTGAAACTTTATCTGAAAATATATTTGTTGTTAATAATTACGTCAAATCTCCTATTTTTAAGACAAACACATTTTTTATGTGCTAAAACGCTCCCTCAATGATTACGTATGATTGAAGTTGATTAAAAAAAAGAATTATTAATATTGTAACTAATAATATATTTTTTACGTTCATTAAAATTAGATATATAATATATGATATAAATTTATAATTGTTACTTAATATACATAGAAATGAATGTATCTATGTTATGAATATATTATATATAACTGGTGAAAGTATAATATATATATGTATAAAAAAAAAGAAAATTTTGTACACAGAACAATAGGTAATTATAGACAACAAAAAAACTATGAAGTTAATAATATGTCTGCTTTTACTTGTTATTACATTGCTCTTAAATTTATAATAACACATTTATGGCATTTTGTAGTAGACTTAAGCATTATATTGTGTATTCTTTTGTACAGCGCTTGTTCAAAGATTTCCCTTTTTACATAGTTTTATTCAGAAAAATAGATAATTAATGACATTTTAGTTTATAAACTTATTTTTAAATAATACAATAAATATGTGAATGGAGGTTTCGCATCGTTGTATAATTATATAAATATTTTCATTTAGGTAATGCAATATATTTCCTTTAACAAGAATTATGGAGAAATAA
>NW_001850151.1:0-5334 GCF_000002415.2 Plasmodium vivax
GCCTAACCCTAAACCCTGAACCCTAAACCCTGAACCCTGAACCCTGAACCCTAAACCTAAACCCTAAACCCTAAAACCTGAACCCTAAACCCTGAACCCTAAACCCTGAACCCTGAACCCTGAACCCTAAACCCTGAACCCTAAACCCTAAACCCTGAACCCTAAACCCTGAACCCTAAACCTAAACCCTGAACACCCTAAACCTAAACCCTGAAACCCTAAACCCTAAACCCTRAACCCTAAACCCTGAACCCCTAAACCCTAAACCCTGAACCCCTAAACCCTAAACCCTAAACCCTRAACCCTAAACCCTAAACCCTAAACCCTAAACCCTRGAACCCTAAACCCTGAACCCTAAACCCTRAACCCTGAACCCTAAACCCTAAACCCTGAACCCTAAACCCTRAACCCTRAACCCTAAACCCTAAACCCTRAACCCTAAACCCTAAACCCTRAACCCTAAACCCTGAACCCTAAACCCTGAACCCTAAACCCTRAACCCTRAACCCTAAACCCTGAACCCTAAACCTRAACCCTAAACCCTAAACCCTGAACCCTRAACCCTGAACCCTAAACCCTRAACCCTAAACCCTAAACCCTRAACCCTRAACCCTAAACCCTGAACCCTAAACCTAAACCCTRAACCCTTRAACCCTAAACCCTGAACCCTAAACCCTRAACCCTGAACCCTAAACCCTGAACCCTRAACCCTRAACCCTRAACCCTGAACCCTRAACCCTAAACCCTGAACCCTAAACCCTGAACCCTRAACCCTAAACCCTAAACCCTGAACCCTAAACCCTRAACYCTGAAACCCTGAACCCTGAACCCTAAACCCTRAAMCCTGAACCCTAAACCCTAAACCCTRAACCTAAAACCTTGAACCCTAAACCAACCCTGAACCCTAAACCCTGAACCCTAAACCCTRAACCCTAAACCCTAAACCCTGAACCCTRAACCCTAAACCCTGAACCCTGAACCCTAAACCCTGAACCCTAAACCCTGAACCCTGAACCCTAAACCCTAAACCCTRAACCCTAAACCCTGATTCAGATTCCCTAATTAACATATTCTGTAAAAAGATTGTAAATTTTATTTCAGTTTTAAATATTAATACAGAAAATATTCTAAAAATACCTATATATAAGTAATACATTTAATATTATAATTGCTTTCTTGAACATCAATTGAGCAATAAACATGTTCTGTCATTTTAGTAAAAAGATTCATATATATAAGTAATAACATTATTAAATTTCGTGTATATGACAAATTAAATGATAAAATATATCTTGAAGAGATCAAGATTTACTAAGAGAAAAATATATTACATACAAAACATAGATTAGTTCTGAAATTAATTATCATATAAAATCTTGTGTAATATGAAATAAAGTTAAATTTATTGTAATCTTCACATTTATAAATAATACTATAGTATTATGGAAAAATCAAAAAAAATTGAAAACATCAGATGAATTAAATGTAAAAATAAAGTATATGTATTTTGGAATCAAACAACATAATATTCATAGGTATTCCAAAAATGTATTTACCACATTTATAAATACACATTTATTCAATGAATATAAAGCAATATAAATTTATAAATTATAATAATTACAAATAAACTATGACCTATAAAAATAGGTAAACCAGCTTTAAATGTTGTATACAATTAAAGGTAATATTTATATAATAATATTGAATAATGGCTCTTTTATCAAAAAATCATAATAATAGTATTCCACTATATAAAAGAAAAATTTTAAATAGAAAATTTGTATCAAATTTAATAAAACAAAAGCATATATGGTAGGTATTTTTATATATATAAGAAAGAATAAGCAAATATATAGTGAAAATAAATAATAACAATATAAATAAAGAAAAGAATAATTGAATTGAAAATTTTGATTTATAATATAAAATAAAATTAATTACTCTTAATCATTCACAAATTATTTCTGTTTAATATTATTATATAGCTATAACAATGATGTTCCTTAATGGTATCATTTATTTTCCGTTTTATTCTTCCTATAATATATTAATTACTTAAAAATACAAACAAAAAACATCAGTATGAGTGATATAAGATAATATAAACTTATTTGTAACATAATACATAAAATACATTATAAAATATGTAACCCATATTATTATAAAATAATTGAATTTGCAGTAACGTATTTATTCGGAGTACAATTTTTCAGAAATATAATTAATAAGCACTCGTATATTTGTTTAAAATGAACATATTTCAAAAAATTACAATATATTAAATAGAACATTTAATAAGCCTTTGTAATGTGTATCATTCTCCTTTACATATAATACAATATAACTCATTTTGGGTGATTCAATAATAGAAAATTTTTAATAGTATCTAACTCTACACATCACATGTAACAGAAAATACTAAATATGTTTTATTCTATATACTGTTTTATATTTGAAAATTCTGCATTCAGTAAGTAATTGTGTATACTAATCTATATAGTGTAACATATATATTCATTATCATAATTTCATAAAAAATATATACGCTTATTTGCACATAATTTTTAATAATATATTATATATTAAATGTAATTAATTCTTTAAAAATTTTAATATAAAAAATTTATTTGACATCATATTCATTTTACCAATAATTAACCAATATAAATGTATAAAAACATTATATGCATGATGCAACGTATCAAAATGATATATTTACTAAGATTATTTCTTATAATATAACTAATCAAATTACACTTAAATGTAATATTTTTCTAAGATTCAACAAACATAAATAACAAATAAAAAATATATAATACATTATAATTCCTTATATTTATAAAGGTTTTTTTCTAATAAAATTTTATAAAAACAAATGTAAATAAGAACCTTCTCTTTTTTTAACTAATTATGGAAACATGTATTCAAAAATCGCAACAAGATAAATTATAATTACATTAATATATGTAAACATTCTATAATAAACTAACAATAAAGAAAATAAAAACTCGCATTTAGTTCATACATTTCTATAAACACACACAAAAAAATATATATATGCTGAATTAATATATATATTTTCTATGCAAATAACTTAGAAATAATTGCAAAAAATACATTCATATATATCTATTCTTCTTCAAATATATGTACTTAAACTTGTAAAATATAACATACATAACTAAATAATAGCATCACTTGTTTAAAATATAAACACTATATACATAGTGTTAATTTATGAATGACACAGTAGGAATAATATATGTAACAAGTAAAATAACCTGCAATTCAGAATTAATCAACAGTTAAGTATATCAACTTATATACATATAATAGATCATATAATTTATATTCAAAAATACAAATATATTATCTTCTCTTTTATGTAATATAAATACATTACCTTTATTAATATATTTAGAAGATATTTTTACAGGAAAGGAAACATTCCTTTAGATTCATTTTTCCTATCCCAGCTTTTAAACATTCATATTGAAAAAATTTTATTGAGACATAAATAATTACTGATGCAAGTATAGGAGGTATAACATAAACCAGTATATCACCTATTGCTGGTATTAATACTTCAAATACACTTTTAGCCTCTCCAAGACTACTCCAATTATATTTTTCCTTAATCTCAGATGCTATAGCAATTATCAAAGCAATTAAAAAAAAAAATGTGCTCAAGACAATATGTATACCGTACTTCTTATATATTGCTTTTTTAAGAGACCCTTTTTTATTCTTCATTTTTTTCTTAAGTTCATATAATTTATCAATATGATCAAATATTTTTTTTTCACAATGGCATTCAAGTTTTGCTATACCTTTCTTTTTAGAATATCTTTGTTCATATTCTGCTTTGTATGAATTCAAATCACTTAATCCTCCTTTTTTTAAGTGTCCTAATGTTGATTTGTTATCTAATTCATTTTTAATATTTCTTTTCATTGTATTATATGATAAATTTTCTTCCTGATCTGGGTGTTTGAAGTCCATTTTCAATTCATGTTTAGCCAACAATCTGCTAAAAATTATACTTAAACTTTTTTCTACTTTATATTTATTTTCTATTGATTTACCAATAGTATCCTGAGAAAAATGAAATATTATAATGTTAGGGGAAAAATGTTACCATGTTATCAATGCATAACTATATAATAATTAAATTTATATTACTATAATAAAAACAAATAATTGTTATTAATAATTATTAGTTTACCACATCATTGTAAGGATAATATATCGTTAATAATAAAATAAATGTAAGAATTTTATATATAACAACAGCATTAAGCATTTCCTTTATTTTATATTTCAGTAGCATTCCCATTTTTTTTAAAAAAATATATAACCAATATATTATAATGTGAATTTTAAGTTCTAAAATATATATTATTATATATATTTTATACTATTTTAATATTTAGAAAAAATTGATTAAATGGATCATGTATATTATACATATCACAAGTATAACTAAAAGTTTTTTATAAAAATAATAAATATTATTTATCATGTATAATGTATAATGTAAGTTTGAGAACTAACATTAATAAAAATATTTTGAAATATATAACATTACATAAAAAAATTGCATGTCTAATACATAACTAAAAATAAATCAAAAAATATTTTATTAAACATTTACGAAATAAAAAAAAATATTTTTCTTCATTAGGAAAAATGTATATCGCTAATGATATATGTAGTAAAAAACTTATCTATACTATATATCATTATATTAATGAAATAATTATATATTCTAATAAGCATATTTTAATAATATAGCTTAAAGCAAATTATATATGATTAATTTTGTTATTGCTCATGTATAGCATTACAAATAATTTTTATTTTTTTATAATATATTTTGAGTTAAAAGTTATTTTTCTAATCATAATATAACTGTAATAACATGAGGTTTATCATATTTTTAAATATTAATGTAATATTAACTATATTTTATATGTACATACAAGAATATATTAGGTATTCATATAATTTTGCATATAACATTATACTTTAAATTGATAGTAAAATAATTAAAATCTATTTTGAAATACATATAATTATTCCAATGTGAATGGTACCAAAATGTATAATTACATTACTATTATATTTTTCGTGTCATTATTGTCAATTTATATATAAATATGATAATATATTTGAACAAAAATAGTTTAAATTGAATTAACTATCCATAAAATCAAATCAGTACTTAAAAGAAAAAAATTATAATAAACGATTAAATTTACGCTTAATGTTTGAGAATTATAGATTTAAAAAATAAATATAACAATATATTTCATTATTTTAACATTTTAT
>NW_001850150.1:0-3370 GCF_000002415.2 Plasmodium vivax
CTAAACCCTGAACCCTGAAACCCTATACCCTAAACCTGAACCCTGAACCCTAAACCCTGAACCCTAAACCCTGAACCCTAAACCCTGAACCCTAAACCCTGAACCCTGAACCCTAAACCCTAAACCCTAAACCCTGAAACCCTAAAMCCTGAAACCCTAAACCCTAAACCCTGAACCCTRAACCCTGAACCCTAAACCCTGAACCCTGAACCCTRAACCCTGAACCCTAAACCCTTGAACCCTAAACCCTGAACCCTRAACCCTAAACCCTGAACCCTAAACCCTRAACCCTAAACCCTGAACCCTGAAACCCTAAACCCTGAACCCTRAACCCTRAACCCTRAACCCTAAACCCTRAACCCTRAACCCTRAACCCTAAACCTGAAACCCTGAACCCTGAACCCTRAACCCTRAACCCTGAACCCTAAACCCTGAACCCTRAACCCCTRAAMCCTGAAACCCTAAACCCWGAACCCTRAACCCTAAACCCTGAACCCTAAACCCTGAACCCTAAACCCTAAACCTRAACCCTAAACCCTGAACCCTRAACCCTRAACCCTAAACCCTGAACCCTAAACCCTGAAACCCTGAACCCTAAACCCTAAACCCTAAACCCTRAACCCTGAACCCTRAACCCTRAACCCTAAACCCTGAACCCTGAACCCTAWACCCTGAACCCTAAACCCTGAACCCTAAACCATGAACCCTRGAACCCTRAACCCTGAACCCTAAACCTAAACCCTGAACCCTGAACCCTGAACCCTAAACCCTGAAACCCCTRAACCCTRAACCCTAAACCCTAAACCCTGAACCCTGAACCCTAAACCCTGAACCCTAAACCCTGAACCCTAAACCCTAAACCCTGAACCCCTAAACCCTGAACCCTGAACCCTAAACCCTAAACCCTGAACCCTAAACCCTGAACCCTAAACCCTGAACCCTAAACCCTGAAACCCTAAACCCTAAACCCTRAACCCTGAACCCTGAACCCMTGAACCCTAAACCCTGAAACCCTGAACCCTAAACCCTAAACCCTAAACCCTAAACCCTRAACCCTRAACCCTRAACCCTRAACCCTRAACCCTGAACCCTAAACCCTAAACCCTRAACCCTRAACCCTAAACCCTGAACCCTAAACCTAAACCCTGAACCCTGAACCCTRAACCCTGAACCCTAAACCTAAACCCTGAAACCCTRAACCCTRAACCCTAAACCCTAAACCCTAAACCCTTRAACCCTAAACYTAAACCCTGAACCCTAAACCTGAACCCTGAACCCTAAACCCTAAACCCTGAACCCTAAACCCTGAACCCTGAACCCTAAACCCTAAACCCTGAACCCTAAACCCTAAACCCTGAAACCCTAAACCCTGAACCCTAAACCCTGAACCCTAAACCCTGAACCCTGAACCCTAAACCTGAAACCCTGAACCCTGAACCTCGTAATCTCCTTCAGCTTGATAATTCAAATAATACCGATCCGATTGAGAATCTAAAGACTCATTTTCTGAATCATACTTCTCAAACTCTTTTTCATACTCTTCGTAATAATTACGCTCGAATATTTTTTTCTTTCGTTTTCTTTTGGGAAATCTCGATTTTAATCCAGATGACTAACACATAAAAAAATGTAGAGTGAGTGAAAACATTTTTACTTTATAATTATACATGCAAAGAAAATTAAAATATATATCTAAATACAACATTCATGCTTCACAAAATCGAATGCGCATTTACCATGTTGTAATAGAAAAGGAAGAAAATTGTTCCGAGTATTGCTACCCCCATGATGATGTTGCGATAAAAGCTTGAATCTAACTTTTCATTCACTGTTCCTGAAGTACTAGGGGATTCAGCAATGGGCAGAGCTACAGCGTCTCTTACAATCTCAGAAGAAGGAGGCACTGAAGGAATACCGTGCACAGGAATTTCTTTTGTTTGCGGACTCATTGATGTTCCGGGTTTCAAATTGGCAGATGGTCCACTTATACTCCCTTTATCTGCTCCTGCTCCAGCTGGTTTAATTCCTGAACCTCTTGCACTTGTTGACAATGTTAAACTTTGTGGGCCTGGTGAACCTGATAAAGTTTTTGGAGCATCTTGTGCTCTTTTATCCCCCCCTTGAGCAGTAGGCTTTGCAACTCTTGAAGCACCGCTTTCCCTATTTTCTTTAGAGGATCCATCTGATGAACCAAGCAAACCAAAAAACCATGATCCAGTACCTCTATTACCACTTCCGGTAGCTTCGTTACCTTTACAATCATTTAATTTAGGTATTAGTTTATTTGGATCATACTTAGAAGTAGAAGAACAATCAGCGTAATTTGGACCAGAACCAAAAATCCCTAAATTTTTACATTTTTCTTCCTTATACTTTTTATATAATGGACTAATATTAGTAAGATATGTCTTATACTTACATTTATTTTGACCTTGGGATTCGATAATTTTCTTAATATCATTAAATTTTTTTAAGTAAATAAATGATAATTTCCTTTTTATCAGTTCATCTAATCGAACATCATTTTCAGGTTTTATAGTACAAGTAGTATATCTATTAATTTCTTTATTAACCTTCTTCGATACTTCAATGAATTCTTTAGACGAAGAGAGATTACCAAACGTTTTGGATTGTTCTTTATTATGTATTTTTCCTATTTCATCATATAACCAATAATGCATGTAATTGCAATGATCACCACGTTCATAATATTCCTTTATTTCAGCTATTTTTTCTAAAAAATATACAAACTTAGTGCAAAGTTTTTTCACTCCTTCCTTATCTTTTCCATTAAATACATCACAATGCTTATTATATTTATCAGATTTTCCATCCTTCGAAAATATTTGTTCATACAATTTATCAAATCCTAATTGCTTTGCATCATCCTCCTAAAAATAATCACACAAAAATTGTTTAATAAGTATCAAAATTATGGTCCTATTAACAAAATTTTCACTCTTCTTCGAACGAAAATAAATTATATGAATAGTAAAATATAAATAATGATTTAACAATGTATATACCAATTGTGCCTCAGGTGTCTTCGTCATTTTTTGGGAACCTTATCTAAGTTGTATAAAAATACAAATTCTTTAAAGTATTAATATATAAAAATCAAATTACATAATAGTCTACCGTTGTATATACTTAATCCTTTGTATTATTCTTATGGTCTAAATAAGTATTAATCCTTATGTACTATTATTTAATAACAATTTCTCATTATTTTACATTCAGCTATTTATAATTATGACAATAAGGGCATGAAAATACAACAATTTGAAACTCTTCTATACACGATGACGTTGGAATGCGGTAATGATTTGCTATACATGTAATTATTACATATTTCATATAATTCTACCAA
>NW_001850149.1:0-2523 GCF_000002415.2 Plasmodium vivax
AACCCTAAACCCTGACCCCCTAAACCTAAACCCTGAACCCTAAACCCTGAACCCTGAACCCTRAACCMTGAACCCTAAACCCTRAAMCCCTAAACCCTGAACCCTRAACCCTAAACCCTRAACCCTRAACCCTRAACCCTGAACCCTAAACCTAACCCTAAACCCTAAACCCTRAACCCTGAACCCTAAACCCTGAACCCTGAACCCTGAACCCTAAACCTAACCCTGAACCCTAAACCTAAACCCTAAACCCTGAACCCTAAACCCTRAACCCTGAACCCTAAACCCTRAACCCTRAACCCTAAACCCTGAACCCTGAACCCTAAACCCTAAACCCTRAACCCTAAACCCTGAACCCTAAACCCTGAACCCTGAACCCTGAACCCTAAACCCTGAACCCTRAAMCCTGAACCCTAAACCCTAAACCCTGAACCCTAAACCCTGAACCCTAAACCCTRAACCCTRAACCCTGAACCCTAAACCCTGAACCCTRAACCCTAAACCCTAAACCCTRAACCCTAAAMCCTAAACCCTRAACCCTAAACCTAAACCCTGAACCCTRAACCCTAAACCCTRAACCCTGAACCCTAAACCCTGAACCCTAAACCCTAAAMCCTGAAACCCTRAACCCTAAAACCCTRAACCCTRAACCCTRAACCCTRAACCCTAAACCCTAAACCCTGAACCCTAAACCCTAAACCCTAAACCCTGAACCCTRAACCCTAAACCCTAAACCCTRAACCCTAAACCCTAAACCCTGAACCCTRAACCCTAAACCCTGAACCCTAAACCTGAACCCTAAACCCATAGAACTAACATAATTGTTGAACAATTATGTTTATAATAATAATTCATTTAAACATTTAAACGCACATACTTAACATAATTTATTATACTTACTTCAATTATATACCAAAATTACTATATATAAATTCTAATAAGCATTATACGTTCAGTTACAGAAACGAGGTTTCTCTGAAATAATATGATAATATAGTAGATACATAATCATTACTATTAGAAAACTATATTATATTTTCATTTATTAAGAATAATGGCATCGGAATCTAGATCAACAGATTTTTTTGTAATATATATTTAGATATGCTCATATGAATAATTGGATTTTACTATATCATTTAATATACTGTTTTACATAATGTGGGATAATAAAATTGTATATGAAACAAATATTTATGTACACTCATTATTATCTTTTTACGTAGCGTTTATTCAATAGGTCTTTAAAAGATTTATACTCCGAAAAATTTTATGATGCTATGAACAGTGATTTATCGAATTTAGTTCCTTATGATAGAATATGTAACGAAGAATTGAGAAGTAATCAAAAATTAAATATGATACCGATTTGCAAAAAATATTTAAGGTTTTTAGATAATTATGAACTATGGGATGATACAAAAGCTGAATACGACGTTTCCTTACTTTTAAATTATTGGTTGTATGATAAAATATCTAATTTTTATAGTACTAAAAATATTGATAAAATTAGTGTTGATTTTTCCGCTCTCCAGTTGATATGGGATCATTTTAAAGACGATGCAAAACGTAAACCATATTATCAAAATTTTAAGCCTAACGAAGGTATTTTTAAGAAAGAAGATTGGGAAAATAAAAAGAAATTGTACGAGTATTATGTTAATTATGATAACCTTTTTAGTACGGTTCAGCTATATCCTAACAAATGCACAGAATATTATGACTATTTTAAAGAAATGATTTCAGTATATAAAATCTTTTCGGGACTATGTTTATCTAGGGAATACTCCTGTCCAGAGTACTTTTATAAATTCCAGAAAAAAAATCCCGATAATAACATAGAAAATTTACCGTGTTACAAACAAATAGATATGCAAAAAACTGCTGCTGCAAGGGCTAGACTTTCCAGAGAAGGTGGTACTTCGGATCATTCACCAGGACCCGAGGTAGGACATTTAAAAGTTCGAGGTGCTTCTGGGCCTCAAGGAGATTCAGCAAGTACTCAAGACACACAGTCAACATCTCAATCATCCAATATTGGAACAAAAGTTTCTCATTCAGTTCTTGGCGCAGCTCCAGTTTTGTTAACTGCCACTATGTTATATAGAGTATGAATATATTTTATAAACATATATCATCATAATGTGAACTTGTAGATATCTTCCATTACACATAGAACAATAATAAATAAATATATTATATATGTCTATTTTAATTTTTTACATATCAGTATACACCCTTAGGTCCCTGGATTCGTATTTTCGGTGGAGGAAGAACAACTAGTATGAATGCCATGGATACACTTTCACCTTATACGCAAGAAACAGGCGATATGTTTTCTAAGGACACAGAGAACTATATATCTTATCAACCTATATAAATTTTATTATTAGGAAATAAAAATATTAATTGAGATACGGTAGCTAATATTAAGAATCTCGTATATCTAGTGCATATTTAATTAATCCTAGACAAAAAGGAAAAAAACATAGCAATTATAAATAATAGAACATATTAAAAAAA
>NW_001850148.1:0-4568 GCF_000002415.2 Plasmodium vivax
TCCTTATGTTCACGATATGGAAATAAAATATAGCGTAACAATATTTAGAATTTTGTTTCTGCTCTAYATTTAACGTGTGTGTTACATAATGTTGTTAACCATTTCAATTTTTTATGTACCTTATAAATTAAAAATCATTGTTGTAGCAAAAACTAATTTGTTACATATATAATTAATTTAAAAAGTAACGTATATTCTGTCTTTATTTATACAAATTTTAATAAGAAATAATGAATTTATAAAGCTGTAATTGTTTAATCGATTTTTCTAAATCTTTAAAATGAATTGTTCTRTGTATATTATATATTTATGAAGTATTTTTTCTTTTTTTTGCAGTAAAAATTAATTTAATCTATGTTTTACTCATTTGCAATTTAAAATATATTATAATTCCTTTTTAGCATACCTTTACGTTTATTGCATACACTACGTTTATATTAATGTGGGTCCGTTTGTCTTCTGTATGTTCATATTATTTCCCGACTATCCTTTTTATCACTACATACATATACATATACATTTTTATRTTAATTTTTCTCATTCTGAAGTTAGAAGCGCATTTTATCGTTTCCTTTTAAATGTAGTTTGAATTATTTCKAAGTATTTYACAAAATAAATGTTTTACTAATTGCACATGTGCAWTTTTTGTGATAATAATATAATATCAATATCAMCTGTTTTRGGTTCTTTGTGTATTTTTTTCTTACCTTTTTGTGTTTCATTACWTGAATTATATATTTARTTTAGAGCAATATGTAATAAATTGTTYAATTGKTTTTTTTCTAAATTACATTAATGTTTTGCTTATATTTCTTCTTCGAMYTTTTGCTCATTATTTGTCGAAGCATTTAAGAAATCTGATTCGCTRTTATCCTCTGTGGATTCCATTTGTAMGTTATCCTTGDGGATCTTATTTRTATCCTCATTAAATAGTGAAGTRTCGTTTTCTAWCATTAGTTCTGATTTATCCAGYTCATTTTTGTTAGCTAATATACATGTATCATCATCGTCGTTTATGCAWTCATCRTTCAATTTGCAAAACAACTCTTCATTTTTGTACTTCTCTGTTTCATCATTTTTGTTTCCTTCKAAAATGTCSTTTGATTCGCATATYTTTTCAGAATTRTATCTTTTTTCACCAGAAYACCGTTTTGGTTTCAAAATTTGTAAGAAACTGTCCAAATATAATTCTTTGTCATTAGTGTTATCTTCAATTTCGCATTCTTCTACTACCAATGCCAGTATAAGCATCCATAATTTTGCTGTTACTTGTTTTTTCTTATATAATTGTTGATATAATTTTTGCTTCTCTAATTCTTCCAAATTTATCAATGAAACCTTTTCATTAGAGTTTTCCGTTTCTAATACGTTTGGTTCTTCTTCTACGCATTTCAACAAATGCATAAACCAATCTTTTTCACTGTACATTTCCATAAGTTTATGCTGCTTCGACACCCACTGTCTCCAAATGTTTTTTTGGATTTCTAATAATGGGATATTTTTCCTTTCATTTAATTCACTCTCTTTTGATTCTTCTATTTTTCGGAAATATTCATGCTGTGCTTGTTTCCATTCACTTTTTAACATATTAAACCAAATTTCATTTTTGCACTCTTCCAAAGTACCTTTATTTCTTTCTATCCAGTTTACCCAGAGAATTTTTTCTTTTCCTATTTCTTCACTATTGCACATATTTGTTATTATGGAATCATTGTATGATGAATGACTACATACTATATTTGCGTCTTTCATAAACTCATCCAGGATTATTTCTTGAAAATCTCTTTTGTTCAATTCCCATTGATCTTTCTGACATTCATCTAATACTTCCAAGTGTATATCTATAATGGTTTTCTTTAGATTTCTTTTTTTTTTTGGAGAACATATACGTTTTCCTCGTCTGTACATTATATATTTATAATGAATGTCATCCTTGGTATCTTCTAAATTATCGTGTTCTATGATGTTACTAGTTTTTTCCAAAATGGGTACGATTTAATCGTATTTCCTGCAATTTTTTGTGATGTCTTTCCTTTTTTTTATTGCCAAATAGTAGTCCAAAAGAAGTATACTACATTATAGGAAAACATTTTAATTAAGATGAATTGTTATAATAACAATAATGATTATTATAATTTCAATATATGTATTTTATTTTACCTTACTAAGAAGGAAAATAAATGTGATAAAGCCTACAAGAACTGGGATAACAGAAGAGTATTGAAATATAGACGTATCTTCTTCAGGTGCACTCTTAGATTTGTTTTCAGTAGGTAGCGAATTATGTCCTGAGCTAGTATGAAGTGAATTTTGCATATGATCTCCACTTGCTTGTATTTGTATATTTTTGACTTGTGGGTATCCTGCAGAACCTACCGTTAATGAATTATCTACAACATTATTATTTGAAAGTTGAGAATGAACTGCAGCAGAAGAAGCAACAGGAACAGAAGCGGGAGAAACAACAGTATTCTGTAATGAAAAAAGAAATTCTGGTTTTTGTTGTTGATCTATAGGTTTAGTGACATCTATTTGACTACGTTGAATTCCTCTATATTCATTTTTTACTGCTTTACGTTTTTTACCTGGATCTTTTGTGCTTTGACTATTTGCACTTGTAGAAGTTTTATAAAAATATAATGAATCAGGGATAACTGGAGCTTCTCCCAATTGTGGAATATCATAATTTTTATTTTCTTTATATTCTTGCTCTACATAAGATGTTGCTGTTTTGCTTTGGAGAATAGTTACATCTTTCTGATTTGTTGGTACTATATTAGAAGGAGGAATATATTCATCATCAGTTTTGTATTTATGTCGAATATGTGCTGGAATATGTTCCCTAAAAGTTCTGCCACGTTCACACTGGAAAGGGCTATCAAACAAGGTGACAACATCATAATTAGCATCAATGCGAAAAGTTTCAATCATAGAACTATATGTAATATATTTTCTCCAGTAATAGTCATTCCAAAAATACACCAAGCTGTCAATCATCCAATATTTAAATCTTTCACATTTTTCGTGTTCATTTATATTTAGAGTATTCAATCTGCCAACTAATTCAGCTTTTTCATCACAATAATCTTCAATTTCTTTTCTTAATATTCTTATTTCTTTATTATAATGTGTAGGGTTTCTGGCACAACTACCTTTTGTTTTTTCTTGTAAATTTTTCAACAATTTATCTTCCACTTCTCTGTTCCAGTAGTTTTCTCTTTCTTGTAGAGGCAGTGAAGAAACAATATATTTATTGAATTCATCTCTTAAATCATCTAAAAAGTAGTTTAAACCTCTACATTCACGATGTGTATCTGTGGTATATTTATGCTTTTTAAAAGTCTCATCATATTCTACAAGGGCATACTGAAATCTTTGTGAGATTTCCTTATATTTTGCATTATTTCTTACTTTAGGTGGTACCCTTATATCTAATTTAAATTGATTTTGAAATGACATATTGCATTATATTATAAGTTTGTTTTCAATTTAGATTCAACCCTTACTATTTTATTTATAATATACTATACATATAACTAAACTGAAATTGTTACCTTAAGAAATATAATTAAAGAAAATATATTATTCCAATATAGAACGTATGTGAACAAAATATCAGCGTTTTTGTCTTAACTAATAATGAATTATTACATATTGCATCAAGACACGGGTTTCATAAAGCATATGAGACTCTATACATTTGAACAAAATAGTTACATTATTATGAAAGCAAAATCAAATAGAAAATGCCGATATGTGTTTTACACAATCATTACACATATTTAAGTGTGTGAACAAGGATGCGATAAAAATATTTAATGAACATTGTTTCCATAAGGACAAAATRTGAATGCATAATAACTGTGCATATAATAGTAAATAGTGGAACTCTTAAAAATAAAAGAAAATTAACATAGTAATACTATACGYTTAGAATAACATATTAYGATAAATCAYATTTTATTAATATGTTYATTTATCTATATGTCATAGTGGTCAAGGCAACATWTATAATTGCWATACACAMTTATAAAGTGGAACTTACAATGTAGTATGACTTCATATATTKTATAACATAAATACTATTTAATGATAAATATTGCTGTTCATAAAATTAATAAAATATTTTTCTGTTTTTAGTAAAACAATATTTTAAGTTTAATAAGTATATTTTATTTTAAATTAATAAAGCTCCATTCCCTGTATACACATGTATACACCTTAGTTTTTTTCTCCTTGAGGTTATTTAGGAATTAAACATATGTATATGAAAAAAAAATATTAATGAAAGRTAAATATTASTTGTAAAKTAWTTTTTTTAAAATAAATAAARCATATTTACTTYATCKAAAATTTTGTTCTTTTTAATATATGTGTTATATAAARAAGTATTGGGGGCTTATGCTTGTGAGAAATTGACCTGCATTTCTCTATATGTTAACTATGGGGAAATTATTAATTTAATGTAATGTGTATAATAATTGTATAAAATTACGGAAATACGAGGATCTTTAATTTTTTCATTATTCAGTATAAATTTTATAATAAATATTATACACTGCTAATAA
>NW_001850147.1:0-2564 GCF_000002415.2 Plasmodium vivax
AATTTTTATCGAGATATACTTCATATAATCCTCCAATAAATATATCAACCCCAGTATGCAAAAATATAACAGTCAATGGGAAGCCAATGAATGTAGTTTTAATATCTAATCCAAACGCAAGTATAGCAGCAAAGAATGTAGATAAAAGTAAGGTAGTAGATTTGGACAAATCTACATCTGGATATTATAGTGCACTATTTCCAGAGGTAACTGGGAACGCTCGTGCCTACTACCTTGAAGAAGAAGAAACAGCATGCTCAAAAGAACAACCTGTAGAAGAAATGTCAGAATACTGTAGAAAGTCAAAACGATATAACAAAATAATAAATTTATCAAATTCCCAATCTGCAAATGTAACACTAGAAAAAGATATAGAAAATTGGGAAGATATTGTTATACCTGATGATACATCGTTCCTAAATGACATATTACAACAACTTCCTGTTCGAATGGGTGCCGTAAGTCTTGCATCTTTGGGTGCAATAACCATGCTTTTCATGTATTATAAGGTATAATAAAATTTGCTTTAAATATAAAAATTATGTATTAATATTTTTAAAGCATTTTCCTAAAAAACGAATATTAAAAATTCAGTATACTTATAAATATTTTGATATTATTCATTTGTATGTTAGTTTACACCATTTGGATCATGGTTACGCAATGCAATGGGAGGGGAAAAAAAAATGAAGCATGGCAATGATATAGAACCTCGCAAATCATTGAACTACCAACAAGATCATATGCCTCAAATTTCTCAGAAGAAAAGAATAAAAATAGCTTATCAAAGTTCGTGAAAACTTTACTATTAGCCTCAAATGTAATATAAAGTGATTTGGAACAGCAACATGCAATCCTATCATAAAAATAGATTTATAACTGTAATAAGATTAAGACAGAATAGACGAAATTAACAGAGTCTTATTAACATAATGAACTAGGTGCTAATAACACAAAAGGCCAAAAGTATTATAAAATAGTGTACATAAATGTAATAGCTACGGTTTTACTCTAAATTCTTTTTTAAAAATTAATTAGCAATCTAGGAATAAATGTACTTATCTAATATTTTCAACATAAATGATAAATAATGAAAAAATTATAGATTCATGTAATAAGTTGATAAAGGAATTTCCTTTAGGTGTATTTACAATGGCAAATACTTACATATACTAGTAGCTATTTTTCATTTTTAATATGTATTTTGTGTATGTATATTATTAAATTTAAATAATCCTTGTAGAATGTTATTATTCTTCCCCCTTTAGTCTTTTTTTTTTTTGTCAGTTAATAACACATAAATTATAAACAATTATGTAAATGTTTTTGTAATTAAAACTAATAATTTAATGGTTACTACTGTAACACTTAAGGTAATTACTTCTTACAAGTTAATATAGGAAGAATTGCCAATAATAATGTCCTGCCGGAACATATTCATAAATAATACAAACATATGCTAATTGATCTGCATTTGTTCTTATTCTTCTAAAGTGTGCATTATGAAAAATAAATTATAGTTAGCGATAAATGGCATGTAATAATTCTATACTTAAAAACGTACACATTGTTGCCCCATGAATAAGCGATAAATATACATAAATATTAAGATAATTCTTTATCCATCGTCTAATAAGCTATAAAAATAAGTGTAAAAATTATTAATTCATCAAATATTCATTTTTTATAGATTAATAATACATCTTAAAAATGAATACTCTAATAACATGACCATGTTTGGTTTTCCTTACACTTCTTATTATATGATTAAAATTAAAAAGTTAAATAAAATTAAAATAAATATATTGCAAAAATATGGATATTCATGAAACAATTTTATAACAAATTTTAAATCACATTTTTTTGAAGAGGTAGATGAAAAATACATTTAAAAGAAAATTGTATCATTATTAACTGTCATGGTGGTGTAAGTTTTTCTATATTGTAACACAAAAAAGTATAAAGAACAAAACCACCACAAATACATTATACATTTGAGTCATTGTTAAAGGGAAAAATATATTATAGTGACATAAACATGGTTCAACCTGTTAATAAATACCAGATTAAAATAAATTAAATCAAGGATTAAATTTTACCATTTAATGAAGTGAAGGAGTAACAATATAAGCGTTTGTAAACGAATAAATATAACATTCTTAATAAATCATTACCTAATAAGGATCATATTACAGCAGACGTATCAGGTAAATTTTATACACTGCTTAAAAAAAAAGGTAAAATTTGTCACGAGCTTTGGTTGTTTGTAATATTCGAAATATTAGCGGAAATACACAAGTGCGAAAAAAACAAATGAAAATAATGCAATATTTGACTGTACCAATAACACGATAAAGTTCGTTGATTATATAAATCCTGGCAGTGGAACCAGCTATAAAATAAAAAAACTGTAACAAACGTAGCATAAAAATCCAAGCGGAGAATAATCGTTCATTGGAACGTGAAGAAAATGCATAAAAAAATTATATGGCTGGGTAACATTTTTACATAGGCATTCCAGTTGAATCCATAAATATGTGCTATATTAAAAAGGGGATATTCAC
>NW_001850146.1:0-3150 GCF_000002415.2 Plasmodium vivax
GTATAGAATTATTACATGCGATTTATCGCTAATTAAACTATAATTTATTTTATGTCAAGCATAATTTAAAAGTATAAGAAAAACTGCAGATCAATAAGCACATGTTGTATTATTTATAAATATAATTAAGCAGTACATTATTATTGGATATTCTTCCTATATTAACTTGTAAGAAGTAATTAACTTAATGAAGTGTTACAGTAGTAACCGTTAAATTATTAATTTTAATTACAAAAACATTTACATAATTGCTTATAGTTTATGTGTTATTAAATAATTGACGAAAAAAAAAGACTAAAATAGGAAGAATAATAACATTCTACAAGGATTATTTAAAATTAATAATATACATACACAAAATACATAGAAAAAATTAAAAATAGCTACTATAATATGTAAGTACTTGCCCTTGCAAGTGTGCCTAAAGGTTATTAATCAGTTTACATGAATCTATAGTTTTTTCATTATTTTTCATTTATGTTGAAAATATTAGATAAGTGCATTTATTCCTAGCTTATCAATTTTTAAAAAAGAATTTATAGTAAAACCATAGTTATTATATTTATATACACTATTTTATAATACTTTTGGCCTTTTGTGTTATTAGCAACTAGTTCCTTATGTTAATAAAATTCTGTTTTTTCTAGTATTATATCTTATTAAATCTCATCACAGATATGAACATATTTTACGATAGGATTGCATGTTCCTGTTCTAAATCATTTTATATTACATTTGAGGCTAATAGTAAAGTTCTCACGAACTTTGATAAGCTATTTTTATTCTTTTCTTCTGAGAAATTTGAGGCATATGATCTTGTTGGTAGTTCAATGATTTGCGAGGTTCTCCATGATTGCCATGCTTCATTTTTTTTTCCCCTCCTATTTTATTGCGTAACCATGATCCAAAGGGTGTAAACTAACATACAAATGAATAATATCAAAATATTTATAAGTATATTGAATTTTTGATATTCGTTTTTTAGGAAAATGCTTTAAAAATGGTATTCCATAATATATAAAACGAATTTTTATTATACCTTATAATACATGAAAAGCATGGTTATTGCACCCAAAGATGCAAGACTTACGGCACCCATTCGAACAGGAAGTTGTTGTAATATTTCATTTAGGAACGATGTATCATCGGGTATAACAATATCCTCCCAATTTTCTATATCTTTTTCTAGTGTTACATTTGCAGATTGAGAATGTGATAAATTTATTATTTTGTTATATCGTTTTGACTTTCTACAGTATTCTTCCATTCCTTCCTTTATTTCCCCGTTTTTACAAGCTTCTTCTCCTTGTTTGACATAAGCTTTACGTGCAGCACCCCTGATTTCTGGAAATAGTGTATAATAATTTTCAAGCTCAGATGTGTGTGGATTTGTTTCTCCTGTTATTATTGCATTGGGATCAGATATTAAAACTGCATTTATTGATTTGCCATTAATTGTTAATTTTTTCCCTCTTAATTGTGAATTACTTGTTTGTGACTTATATACAGGTCTTACAGCTGCAAACTTGTTTCTCCTGAGAGCGTTAAATTGTGGTTGATAACATCTTAAGCCTTTATTTTTAAAATTAGAATCATTAATGTATGAGCATGTAAAATATTTTATATACATGTTATTTTCTTCCTTGGGATCAATAGTAGATGTTTCTTCAGATTTATTAGCTATAAGTGAATTTTTTATATTATTACATGTTTTTGTATCACTCGATTCTATTACAGATATGAGTTTACGTGGGTCGTAATATTCGTCACATTCCAAAAAATAATCTGGACATATTTCCGCACCCCAGGAACAGCATTCTACTTCATATTTATGCTTATTGTATAGATAACTCATATATTTAAGGTATGCGTAATATTTATCGTCCGTTTTTTTTTCACAATTAATTTTTTTTTTAATTTCATCATAGTTTTTAAAATATTCAAATAGATGTTTCATTTCTTTACATTCAGAAAACGTACAATCGTAATTGAAATAGCATGGTTCATGTTTACTTAATTCATGATTTTTAACAGACGTGGATGGACTTTGAGATGATGTTCTATTTGTAGATTGTGCAGTTTGATGATTTTTTTTATTAGAATAATCATTAATTAAATCCATATTAATTTTAATATTTGCATCAATAAGATTAGCAATTTCAGTTATGTCAGTAAGATT
Organism: Plasmodium vivax; assembly: GCF_000002415.2. Taxonomy (NCBI): domain Eukaryota; phylum Apicomplexa; class Aconoidasida; order Haemosporida; family Plasmodiidae; genus Plasmodium; species Plasmodium vivax. The sequence continues at coordinate 2,180 of NW_001850146.1, forward strand.
TTTATCTTCATTTGGATATAATTTACTTATTTCCCGATATATCCAAAAATTTAAATAAGTACAACGATCCCTATGACTTAAGTCACTCATTTCTGAATTACTTCGTAACGTTTTTATATTGCTTGACATTTTATTACAAATTTTTTTCATCTGATCCTTATCCTTTAAATTATCACAATATTCACTTTTATATTCATTACCAGAAACATCTTCGTTTAATTTATCATATATTTTAGAAGATGTTAATTCTTTAATWATATTCTCCTGAAGAATAAAAATATTAAATAAGGTAACGCAATTCTTTATTTTATAGCTAAAATTTTCATTGTAATTCATGGAAAATTATATATTCAAATAATATATTGTGATTAATTATAAATAAAAAATAGTGAATATACAATTGAATCCGCCATCAGAGATTATAATCTATTTTCGTAACAGTGAATTGGATGAATCTTTTGCCTTCCTTATGATGAATATATTAACGTATATACATAATTAAATGTAATATATAAATAATGAGAAGTTTTTTAAATATATAGAAAAAGTTAATATGTATTTATGTTGTTCCATAAATCACAATTTCGTTTAAAAATTAGTTATTCCATATAGATGTACCACAAAATAATGTATTTTATTAATGTACATAATCATTAATGAAACTGGAATATAAATTTTGAAGTAAAAAATAATAGTGCTAATAAAAACGTTGTTTTTGTTAGTTTGTAAATATATAAGAATCATACTATTTTATATTTTTTTTAATGAACATGTTTCATTGGTTTTATCATGCAAAGGAAAAAACAAAAATATACATATATTTTAAAATATCTTTTCTCCTTTTAAGGTATTATATACAATTATGTATAGATGTTATGTAGTATAATGATATTAAAATGGTTTTATATTTCTTATAATAAGGAAATTATTATACTGTTAAATATTATGTTTGTATTAGAATTTATAAAGTA
>NW_001850145.1:0-3413 GCF_000002415.2 Plasmodium vivax
TCTGAAGGAGAATCTCCTTCAACTGGAATCCCTAAAGAAAAAACTCCTGAAACATTTGCTCCTCAAAGAGATTCACATAATAGTCAAACCCCAAATGATAATGCCCATGGTAGCCAAGGCGTTGACAGTCAAACCGATAAAACTCATCCCTCTGTTGATAGAGATGTTTCTATGGTTTCTACCACAGAAAGTCGTGCTACGGGAACTTCTATTAGTGGAGAACATGGTGACGTAGTTTCACCTCATACAGTTGCTGATAGAGCAGATAATTACAGGACATCTGTTACTCCCGTAGGTTCTGCTAATGTTCGGGGTAGTAGTGTAGCATCTGCTGATACACTTCATGGAGTTAATGGTATTAATCGTGGCGCTACTACCAGTGAACGTGTCGTTACTAAAGCTGCTGATAGTGTACCCGTTAGCAGTGAACGTTCTGGAAGTAGCATTCCTGCTGTTGGTAGTGATCAACGTAAAGTTGATAATCTTGAAAACCACGGTAGCCATGAAGATGCTGGTCGAGCACTTGAAAGAGAAACGCCTCACAGTGCGGAATGTAATGAAAATACTCGTGGTGAAGGAACTGCTTGTAATAAACTTGGTCAATTAAGTGCTGATTCAAGTATTACCAATGTCGGTGATCGTACACAATCTTCTTTATCTACAAGTTATGCAAATATTGCTGGTGAAGGCTCAATGAAAAAGGTAGCTCATTTGAAAATACGTAGTAATCAAGATTCTACTGATGCTAATTCTGTGGAATTACATAAGGATGAAATTTCTCAATGTAAACGAGTTACTGAACAAGGAACTATCGATAGAGAGTGTGCACTACAAACAAAAATAAATCAAGAAGGACCACAAAATAAGGGAGATATTCCAGGCACATCCCAAGGTGTACAAATGGAAAATCATCAAGTATCTGAAGCAGGTGATCATTATTTAAAAGGTATACATTCTCAACTAACTATATATTTAAAATTATATTGATATCATGCACAACAGTTATACCGCCAAGGGAATAAATATAATGTATAGAATTTACATGCCTTTAGCATATCACATAGTACATATACCCACAAATTTTATATTATTACAGGTGCACTTAATAGAGCGAATAATTCTGGTGAACCTCTAGTAAGTTTACAAGATAATTCGAGTAGAGAAGCAGCTTCCCCTTGGAATGGTGTACTGGATATGTTTAATAGGTTATTTAGTGATGGGCATTATAAAGAATACATCATGATGGCTTTAGTACCCTTAGCAATTATTCTGTTACTAACTTTCCTTATTAAAGTAAACCAAAATTTATTACATTCAAAATATTATGCATTCATTTATAATTATATATTATAATTAAAATATAATTATATATACCTTTTTTTATGTTCAGTTCACCCCTTTGGGGACGCTTTTCACAAAAAAAAAGAAGAAGAAACAACAAAAGATGAATGAAAAATTACAAAGGGTACTATCAGAACATCCAACATCAAGGGATGAAAGAAATATCCCATTTTCCTATAGCCCTTTTGCATATTCAACACAATGATCAATATGAATAATAAAAAATTGATCATTTATGTTCTCCTTTAACGAATAAATAAAATGTAAACTAATGTTTTTTTGTAGTAATTCATTTTTAGTTGTTTTTTTTTGTTAAATTGGCTTATCAAACGTTTGCATGACATCGTTTAAACATTTGCAATTATAAAAAAATTTTGTGCAAATATAATTTTCCATGTGCTAACTAATATCCACAATAAACGCTCGTGCATTTATTTATGAACACATAAATTTTGCATATTTTACGAAATTGTGTTAATCTGTTTAACACTGAGATGTTCTTTTTTGTACATTTATTTATATATAATTTAAACGAAATGTATATATGTTATTATCACATATAGTGCTTTCTTTTTTTTTGTCAAAAATGAAGATAATAACATTTTTTACGTATATGTGAACACTTATATATCTTCTTTTTCTAAAACTAAATTAAAACATTTTATTAAATGTATGTCATAATAACCTTTAGAATTTTTCTTTTCCTACTAGTATGATAAATTCAAAAATGCCTACATGTATAAAAATGGAACATCAGGTGGAAATGGAATATGAAACGAATTCGTTCGAAAAATTCTGCAACAGTATTATTGATGCGTCTAAAAGCTACATACAAATAATAAATATTCACAAATAATTTGTTGTTCTGTTAATCTACTAATCAGCCTACGTGGAAAAGGTATAATAGAATCACTAACAAAGTATGGTAGGAATAAATGAACAGATGGTTAAGTCATCTTTTAAAAGCATTTGACACTATAAAAAATAATATCAACATTTTTGCAGGAATCGTAATAATGTTATAGGTGCGATGCAGAAAATATATTAATGAGCAAAATGTATTATAATCATATGCGGCATTTACAAATATAGATACTACGTGATCTATTCAAAAATTATTACGAACGAAAAGAATATGAAAATGAATACTTCTATGATTTCCTTAGAGAGAATAAAAGAACTGTACTGGAAGTTTAAAAAATCGTTAATTTATATATTCCATAAATTTTACGGAACTTTAAATAATTTTAGTAAAATTTACATAAAATATAAATCTACTAAACAATAACCATGTAGTAATAATAAATTACCATTTGTAACATAAATAATGTTAAACGAATTACCAGATAACAATGATTTAAAAAATTATTCATCAAATAATTGTCTTTTTTCTAGATGAAATTTCTAAAATTATCCAAGAAAGTGTATACCATAATTTTTTATTTATATTCCTCTTTACACTACTTCCACAGAATATATGATATAGCGTTATACATTATTACTGCACTTTCTTAAATATTATATCAGTTAAGCATTTACAATGTCTATTTTTAGAATTAAACATTAAGAATATGAGTTTATAAAATTTATTTCATCTCAATACAATATAACTTTTGTTTTTGTGGTAGAAGAGAAGAAGTTTAATATGATGAATTCAATACATCCACATTTTCAATATTATGAATAAAAAAATGATTAACTTAACGATCGTTTAAATATTATTCTACATATACTGAAAATGAATAATAATATTGCTAACCATAATAAAAATCACACTGTAAAATTAGACTATAATTACAAAGCAATCAGGACAAACATGTTTATTGGTGGAGAGATAAGGTACTAATTCTCACATTATTTTATAGAAAAAACATAAAATTTTAGATAAAAAATATATTCACATTTTTGAAATATTGAGTTTAATTCTTATATATATTTTTTATATTTCAGGAAGATTATAAAAAATCTTATCTATTAAATGGATTTATTTGTCAAATAGTAGATTTTAATTATAACAACCAAACTTATTCAACTATTGCTTATTTAAATGACATTGTAGCAGAAAATATATA
>NW_001850144.1:0-2880 GCF_000002415.2 Plasmodium vivax
AAATTTTAGATTATGTTAAAAAAAATGAAACTAATGTAGAAAATGAAAAAAATTGCGATTTATCGACAACTACTATGACGTTTTCTAATGATTCATCTGCTGAGAAAATATGTAAAGAATTTAAGTTTCTTTATAAATCTTTTCATAGATTCAGTGCTCAAAATCCTAAAGAAAAAGATATTTATTCATATTCTGATTGTGATTTCTTGAACTACTGGCTAAATGATAAATTAAAGCAAAAGGTTGTTGGTGGTACAATTGATGTAAATAAGTTTTACAAAGAAATTAAGAGTAAGGATGAGGAAAAAACGCTTAAATATGATGAATTGGGAAAATATATGAATAATATTGATCTTGAAATTTTAAAAAATATGAAATTGTTATATGAACTATTTTACTATGAGCGAAAAATTTTAAATATGTTGTTAAACCAAGATTATTCAGGAGAAAATAAGAAACCATGTTCACATTACACAGATATGTGTTATGAAAACTATAAAACTGCTCTAGATAGATGCCTTAATGGTCATAAAGAATTATGTAAGGAACTAAAGTACTTTAAAAAGAGTTATAATTTTTCAATTGAACAGGATATTCAAGATGTAAATAATTGTAAAACGGCTACTAACTTCCGATTACCAGAGCAAGATCCTGTTTTAGAAATAGAGAAGAAAGAAGCGATGCGAATTCAAAATTTAACTAGCCCCCTAATAGTCCTTCTCGTAACTCCACTGATATATAAGGTTAAAAAAATAACATTGATAAAGGATTAGATTTAATAATAATCCTTAATGATTACCTTATAAGAAGTTATTCTAATTGTATATGCATATACCTATTTCATTTTGTGTTAGTTTACCCCTGTTGGTCCATTTTTACAAGAAAAAATAAAAAAGGTAAAGAATATGTGGAAGAGTCCGAAGAAAAATAAGGAAAAATTGCTATCATCATCTATGGATATTGAGAACAATATTTCTGATAATGGAAAATACAAATTAGCTTATAATTCTGTAACGAATGAGTAATTCTTTTATATTCATGATTAACTGTGTTTTTAAAAGGTAACACTATATGAAGGAAATTATATATTTATGTGTAAATATATATACATGAGAGTTAACAAAATAATATCATAAAATATTTATTAAATTTTCACAAAACATCTGTGCAAAAGTTATTGCCATAAAAGAAAAAACAGAATCGTACGTGCCATTATATAATTTCATATTAAATTTAGATTTTGGTTGTGATTTCTTAGTGGTCTTTCACAAAAACCTAATACATCAGTCTCCTTTTAATATAACGAATTACATTTTACATATCTTAATCAAATTATGTCAAAATGCATATGTAACAATTATTGAATATAGTACAGTTTAAGTTTAATTCTGATGAAAACTCTGAGTATTATAGGAAGAATATATAAATTATCTGAAATAATAAATCTATTTGATCTAATAGCTATAATATAATTAATAAATATAAATTATATATATTGAATTTGTAAGAATAATTCTTAATGTATAAATTATATTTTTATGCAGTTATATTAAAAACTTTAACAATTATATAATGCCGAAAACAGTGAAAATAATTATATTACCCAAATATTGCATACTAAGGTTCTTACCATAACATTTTGCTTAATGTATATTAATCAGAAAAATGTGAATGTAAAATATATATATAGAATAACGATATATWAGAAAAATTATTTTTAATTGGTGGGTATGTATACGAAATAAAAATTTTGTAATGAAAAACTCCAAGCGTGATATAACTTTAATCATTGCATACATTTTTTTTTTTATATATAATTTTTTCCTTACAAAAGTATTACAGGAAATTTAAAATCATATGAAACTAATCTTGTAAAATTCATCCGTTCATTTTTTTATTATATAATATATTAGAAATATTTTGATAATTTATATGGAATAGTAATATATAAATATGATATCAAATTTAACTTAACATATTTATAATAATACATAAGTACATAAGAATATAATTTTTTATTTTAATAAAGATTATTATGCGAAAAGATATAGTTTCAAAAGATTTTGTGTGCAGAAATAACCTATTTTATTATGTATATTTATATAAAATTAAAAATAAAGCATATTTACTTCAAAAAAAATAAAAAACGTTTGAAAGAACATAAATTATTCTTCATGTATATTAATATGCAGATATTAATATGATTTTTCATAAAAATATAATTTATCATATAAATTACTATTATTATAATTGTGTATTAAAAATAAGGACACTTTAAAATGATTATTATTATATTTTTCTGGATAATGCTTAGAAAAATTCATATGGAGCTTGATATCGTGGGAATTTTTTTTTTTTTAAAAAATCATCCTTATTGTGAAATTTGAAATGAATATTATTTTATTAGATATAAATATAATTATGTAAATTATTTTTAAATGTTATAGAAAAATTAACTATAATTAACAAATTTTATTAATTTAATTTTTTATTTTAATATTCTATGGATAAATTATTACTTACATAAAGGCATTATGTATATAAATAAATTAACCTCTTATATGGKTTTTTATTAATTCATAAAAAGAAATAAAAAGGAGTATTGATGTAGGAAAATTTCTTTTTTTTAATATTATAATTACTAAAACATTGTTAAGTTATATTAGCTATATTATAAAAATATTTTTATTATTTATATTCATTACTCTTTTTTCATAAAATGATTAAAAATGTAATATTTATTACTGTCAAGAAATTTAACCTGCTAAGGAAATAATATTTTATTCGAATAAAACTTAATTATATTGTTCAACTGAATAAATAATTATTTCATTTTTTTTTTGTAATCTTTATATAATTTTAGAATTATTAACATCATAA
>NW_001850143.1:0-2899 GCF_000002415.2 Plasmodium vivax
TATTATTTTAGATGAATGGAAAAAAAGGAAAAATTCGTATATTTATTTTAAAAAATATATTGATATTAAAGGTAACATTAAACCAGAAAAAAAGGATAATTGCAATAATCATTATAATTACCTTAATAATATCGCTTCATTATATAAATTGTATAACCAGACCAATTGTACAGGTTTGGGGTCATTGTTTGCTACTCCTGATTACTTTATTTGTGGTCCTAAGTATGACCCTAGTAAACTTTTACTTAAAGTAGCAACATGTAAAGATCAAGTTCCTCGTAGCAGTAGTGGTGGTGGCGGTGGTTTTTCCATTTTGTCCATATTTGGGGGTTCCAGTTCATCGAGTGGATCATCTGAAGGTAAAGAAGCTACAAGAGAGCGAGCTCCTGGAAGTGTCCTTAAAGCTGGATCACATACACCCGTAAAAGGTGCAGGAAGTGACGTGCCAACACAAGGCGCTAAGTTAACAGTTGTAGCACCTCCAAGAAATGTAGAATCAGCACCTAGGGGACGACAACTCATACAAGAGAAACTAACTGTTCCGTTTGGTGATCAGAAGACACAAGTTCATATGGAGCACATGTCTATCAGTAATGGTGAGCATGCGACACCATCTGAGGGCAGTGACGATTCCTATAATTTTTTACAGAGCACACAGAAAATATTGAAATCAGAGTATTTTCCCCATTCGGTCGTTGGTGCTTCCATAGTTGGAGTAGTTATTTATCTTTTCTATTATTTTAGAGTAAAAAAGAATGCAATTTTACAATATGAATGCTTTCTGAGTATATTCAGAATATATATTTCTATGAACGTATAATTATGAAGTACATGCATTGTGTTTTTTTTTTTTTTTTTGTATTCCTATATTAGACTACTCCAATAAGATCGCCAACAAATAAAAGGGAAAAAAAGGAAAGAAAACCAGAGGATAATTACTATGATACACATGAAGAAAATTTATCAAGATATGGGTCACAACAATCATTCGCAGAGCCTGAAATGAACGATGCATATTTGTCCTATCAACCCAGGGGTTATTATAATAGTTAATGTAGTATACAATTTGAAAGCCTTTAGAACAACCATTTGAACAGACAATGTGAACSAAATTATATGAGTAATTTTTATTATGGGGAATGAAAAAAAAAAAAAAATAGTGAAATAAAGAATTGTCAAAATTATTATACTATTTCACAATAAATGAATTGCATGGAATTCAAGTTTACAGATAAAATTGTCAATGTTGTTGATATGTATTATTTAAATGTCACTCGATTTATACCGCTCAAAATAGATGTGACAAATATAGTAGAAAGAAATATGTTTTTATGTGACATGCAATATATTATTTAATTTCAAGTGTATAAAAGAATGAAAATCATAAAGAAATGATATATACCATTTGAACGGATAGTATAATAAAAAAGGATATGGAAAACTAATTGAAAAATAATGTGATGTTTGATAGGATTACTTATCATCTCGTGAATGTATTTGTAAAAACAGTATAAGACACTTTGTCAATTAAGCATATGTTATATGTACATTGTTTTATATATGTTATATATAAATTAATTGTTAGTAATTTTTTTGGTATTTATTTTATTTGTTCAGTTTTTAGCTTATAATATATCATGGTTAAAACATGATTTTTGTTTTAAATAAATATATATTTTTTTTGTAAACTTTCTGATAACATAGTTATTTGTTGATTTATATTTATTAATATAGCAAATAAATTTATATTAATTATGAAAATTTTCCCATTTTTAAGACAAATACATTTTATGGATTCAAAAACATGAAAGCAATGCCCATGCTATAATTTAAGTTGATTATATAGGGAAATAATTATGTATATGAAATTATTATAAATAAAATAATTATTGTAACTTTTTAAATAGTAAATGAAATTAGAAATGCATTTAATAAATTTTAATATATTTAATTTTTCGTACAAATTATTATCAAAGTAATTTATATATTTGTGCAGTAAGGCTTTCCACATATCAATTGGTTAGTGGTGAAACCAATAAGTCGTGAGAACAAATTAATAATCATATAAATATGCATTAGTTTCTTACTGAGATATTAACATACATAAAATCTTGTTTTTCTTCAATTTTATTTTCTTTTTCTCTATTACCCAATATTTTAGTACTTTATTTATAAAAGGGAATTAAAAATATGTTATTTAATATTTACAATTCGAACAAAAAAAATAAGAGCTATAATGTGGGACATGAATATATGATACTTTTGTGTACCTCTATAAATAATTATTAATTTCCGCTATAAATTTAAATTCCTTCAAGTATCTCTCTTTTTCTACTACTTAATATGTAAGTATACAAATATTTGTTRCCTCTCTTTTTATAGTATATTAAAATAAAGTATTAAGCATTCAATTACCTTCAAATGGAAAGAGGTATATCGTGTATTTATATATTTGAAAATGTTCAAGTTGTAATAAGGAAATGTTTTTTAAATTATATGTATAATTTAAAATAGATAAATGTCATTAGCGACGATTATTTTGTAATCTTGATGATATATCTAAAAAAAATTACATATAGTTTATATTTAATATGATAGGTTAGATTTTTCGATTATGTTGTAATTTATAATTTAAATTACCAATAAGAAATAGATATATTATAAATATTATAAACACTTTTTCATAATAATAACAATATATTCTATACATAATAAATAAAAAGTTGGAATTACTATTTTTAATACATAGGAAAAAAAAACATTGTATTAATATAAATAYATATAGTATATGAACGTTTTATACTCTATGCATTATAATTGGAATGCATAGTTTAATATAATTTATATTTATATGTATTTATTTATAATACTTATAATAAAGCATTATTACATGACTTTT
>NW_001850142.1:0-3301 GCF_000002415.2 Plasmodium vivax
TAAGATTATATTAACCCTCAACTGTATAGTATATTGTGCACAATATAATACTAAAAAGACGATATTACAGATATCAATACTTTATCCTTTATGTTTTAGAACATTCTGATCACACGTATCAGTGTATAAAGTGAAAAACATATTATTGAAGCTATATTACTGCAATCATTTACTATATTTTATTAGAAGGTTCAACTTAGAAAAAATAAGGAAAATTCAAAAAATATTTTTCATATATCATTATTAATGACCAAAATAAGAATAAATTTACTATGACACTATAGTTAACATGTATAATTATCGTTATATTTAAGGCGTCTTTTATTTAATTCCATATATTTGTTCATGCTATTTTAAAGCGTGTTCTAATGCATTATAATTTTCCTATAATGAAAATTACATTTACATATATTGAAGGAGTATATGATTTTTATTCTATTGATTTAACAAATATAGACATAAAAGGATATATCTTTTAAAAAATATGCTATTAAAATATAATATTTTAATACATGTAAATTATTATATTTTTATATATTCTTAAAAAGAAATGCATATATACATATATATATGCCTTTTTATTTTAAATATATGTATGTATCAACAGTAAAACGTGTATTTCATTCCTTCTTAATTTTTTGGAGTTTAATTTATTTCTAATTATGCTAAATTCAATATATGAATATATATTTTTATATACCTATATATTATAATAACTATATTAATATTAATTTGTTATTAAATTTTTATATAATGAACATTTATAATTTTTCACTGTTTTTCATTTATGTTAATATTATAAATATTTAAATAATATACTATTCATATTTATGAGCTCATTCTAATGTGTATTTGGATTTCCCGCATAATTTATTTATTATGCAAAATATAGTATTACCAAAAAAAAAAAAAAAAATTTTTATTCATTATATTGATCTTCTTTATGTACATAATAAATTAAAAAAAAGCATTAAATTTATAAATTATTGTTCTTAATTTTTTCTTCTAAATATATATAATAAAACTTGGCCTCATTGTATGAGAATTTATCACATATAAAATAGCATTGTAGTCCTCATTTAACTTTTTATATTTATTACGTTTAAATTTAATTTTATTCATAATTCTGTGAAAAATAAACTATGAATATATAAAGTATAATTTTATAATAGGAATGATATTCGGAAAAAATACATATATAAAAAATTTTCTATTCTGTTAATAAGAAAACCACGTATGATTTTTATTTACTTTCCACTTTTAAATCAATATATAATATTCCCTCAAGGATTTCTTTTTAACTGTACTTATAACTATATACTATGGACTTTAGTTAATTGAGTTTGAATTTTTAATATATTATAATACGGTATAAAAAGGAAATACTTCACAAACATTATAACATTTCCAATATATATATAATTTATATTTTTTTTTTTGAAATGTATACAATAAGAAACAATGGAATACAATTATTTTATCTGACTAAAAAATATATTAAAATAAATATAATCACCACTATGATGGATGGTAAACAAAAAAAATTATAATAACAAGGTCACTAATTTTATATGATTATATTAATGCAAAAATATTTCTAAAACTTGCTGTTCTGTATAAAACATAATTTGTTCTTTCGCAAAAAATTGTTGACTATAGTTTTTGTCTTATATATATGCATTTACACAAGGAATAATAATACAACTTCATATAAATATTCTTGATTAATATATATATTAATTTATATATAGACAGGGAACAAATTTCATAACATATATTACAACACATGCAGTACAATAAGGTATGTAAAATCATCCACATTAATTCCAGAGATTGTCGTAAAAATAGTGAAAGTTATAAAAATACAAAAACATACTATATTTAAACAGTTTTATAACCAACATTGATGGATTAAGTAAAAAATAAAAAAACTAATCCATTAATAACAATCGAATGATGTACTATAATTTTGCTGAAATGTCCTTATACTCATAAACATAACAACTTTAGATTCTATAAATATACGCAGCTATGGAATATAACCTATAAATTGAATATAAATACGTTATTTTAATATTATAATCAAGATTAATTAGAGTTATGAAAAATCCAGTAAAAGTATTATTGATATATTAAGGTAGAACATATTAATACATGTTGCATGTATTTACAATGATAATATGGATATATCACCCTAACAATTCTTTTTATATTGTAGTACATTCATAAGCAATCTACACAAAATCAAAGCTGTTAGTTTTTAAAATATATAAATTATTCATCGCAAATGTTTAAATTATTAGTACAGAGGTAATATGATTTTAGTATTAAATTTTTAAAAAGTATGTCTACTTTATTCTAGAAAAGTGAAGATTACAAATGTTCGAAACTTTTTACTCATATTTTGTTGCTGAATAACTATGTTATATGTTAATTGTTTATTACGAAATTATGTTTAGTATATTACGCCATGGAACATTTGTATGTCACCCATTTTTTAGACACTAAATAATAAGTCTTATATTTAATTAATTTATATTTTTTGTCTCTTTTTGCTTTTTTCGTTATGTAATCACTTAATTTTTATGATTTTCTGAGTGTTATTGTATGTCTCTATATACAAGATTACAGAATAAATCATTAATATTCCCTTTATATTTAATCATTAATAATGAATATATATATACTGATGTGAAAATTATTAATATTTGATTTGCTTTAATATCAAATAATGCAACAAACAAACAATAAAAATCAAATACAAACTATGCTAAATACAATAATGTAATTTAACACAACATCTTTATTAACACATTTAATGAAAAATATTTATCCTACAAAAGAGAAAAAATATTATGTCTGGTGTTAATATTTATGTATGATATAATATATACCTTCTAATTACTAAGCATATCCTACATGTGAAATTCATGTTCTTATGATTGCTTWAATGAAAATTGTAGATAGAATTACCATTATAATTTAGAAAAAGTTAAAAATATTTGTATTAGCCCAATATAGATATGTATAAACACACATTAGAGAAGAAGGAAAACAAATATGTTAAATTAATATTATTGTATAAATATAATGTATGAATACTARTATGTATTTCAAAGGATTTAATTAATATTTAAAATATATTTTTTATTTTGTATAATTAACTGCATTCTCCGAACATAATCGTTTCTGTATATATTATAATTTTCTTGCTTTATAAAAAGATATATATTATCTTATTAATGCAAAACGATGAATTTATAAAAATAAATATAACATTCAAAGTATATATATATATATA
>NW_001850141.1:0-9313 GCF_000002415.2 Plasmodium vivax
ACCGAAACACGGTACTATAAATGGCAACATTTTTCAAATAACAAACATTTTTAACTATACGCCTTAATGCTGATTTGTCATATAATATATACTTTGAATATTTTCTTTCCGTTTTTCTACCGTTTAATATAATTTAAGCCAAATGTAGAAATGAAATACGCAAGCTTTCTCGTAAATACTAACGGAAGAGGAGTGCCACAATTTGAAGTGCAAAATGAAATTCAGCATAGTAACCATGATATGAGGCGCATATAAATATTTTTTTTAATAACGAATAAATATCACTATATCTACAAAGAACGTTTAAGAAGTCATATGAGTGGTTAAGTATACGCTTCAATATATGAATTATAAGAAGCTTCTTTTATTTARCAATAAAGCGTATAACACATATAACGATTATTTATTTTAGAAAATTACCATTTTGTGTACATTTTATTATTACCATTATTATTATGYTTTTTGCGAGATTTACGCTGTTGTATTTTTCTTAACTTTTTGGGATAACTAGAAGTGAAACCCTGTGTTATGCAAATAGTACAGTGCAGTCGTGTGATCTAAAATATTGTGCAGTACCTACAAATTAACACCTTTTTAGGTTCCAAGGGMWACAYRTAGAAAATTACATATCTACATCGAAACAGTACCACACATTTTGACCTTCCATTCCCCAAACTGATAGTTTGAAACTACTTATAATTTCACAAGCATAAAATGCTAAAGGAAAATGGCGGCTAGATTAGCGCCTGCAACAATAGTATCCGGGAAGGACTTGGTATATACATATATGTGCAACTATTTATATACTTTATTATTTATTCTTTAGTATAATGTAATTCGTTTATCTTCGAAGAAAAGGGACAATTCTACTATKAGAAYCTTAATTTTAGAACCTTCATAACAACKTTTTTATGATTRTTTTCAGGAAAAAGATGCGACTGYTTTAGATCTTGATATATTGCATAAAGATTTYTTCGTAMCCYCRAAAACACCTAGCGCYGATAGTAATTGTAATTCAYTGKMTAAACAWAAAAGTGRTGTCAAAGATCTTTGCAACAAAACCGTACATTTTTTAAAAGAAATAGCCAAAAGTAAAGKARRAGAGAGWGRTCAACGYTGTAATTATTTGCCATATTGGTTATATGATGAAATAGCGAAAATTCATGAAAAACAYCAAGACAAAATTAGCASTATAWCTTTTATTAAAGAACTTACTGATGCGGTGAATAAGGCTAATAAGGGAATTACTGTAAATAAGTGTAATGCTTYACTTTATKATCCTTAGTATTACTTTAGATGATTGGAAAAAAARGAAAATTTCTTATATTTATTTCAATAAACATGATGASATTAAGRCTAAWGTTAATMGTMAGAKTAAAGATMARTGCRRCAAGTATTTAAAATACCTTAATAKCTATGCTCCTCTATAYAAAAAATATTATGKGGASAAYTGTRRKGGATGGTTTTTTAATGGTAGTWYTTACTTTAAATGTGATRGAAAATATGACCCAAATATCCTCTTAACTACAGCACAAAAATGTAGCACTGGTTCAACTGGAAGTGGTGGTACATTGCTATCCATTTTCGGTTTGGGGAGTTCACCCTCTAGAACATCTCAAAGTTCAGCAAGTGGAACACGACAAGGGGCCTCAAGCTCTCTAGGTTCAGCAGCAGCAAGTCCTTTAAGTAGCCAAAGTCGAGGCGCACCACAACTCGCAGGTAGAAGTGCAACAAGTCAACCTCCTACACATTTAAATGGTATTAAAATAGAAGATCCGGAAGTCCAAAAAGCCCTAGAAAAAGCAATGGCGGCTCAATCTGGTGGAATGGGCCTACAGGGTCAAATTGCACAAATGACTATGGACGGCAGCTATGTGGCAGGTGCTAATTCACCTGAGGGCAGCACCAGTTCTGTTGATTTTCTTAAAAAAACACAGGAATTTCTAAAATCAGATAATTTCCGTCATTCAGTTGTTGGTGCTTCAGCAATTGGAGKGGTTATCTTCTTTTTCWATTYCCTTTATTGGTAGWAAAAAAATGGGATTTTAAATATGAACACTTWGTGATGTTATTTACCATTTCTGCTGCTTTAAATGTGTAATTGTSAAGTAAACATATTGTGCATTTTTKTTCGTTTAATTTTTTGTGTCAGTCTACTCRGTCAGGACSAAGRCCTATTAAAAGGRAAAAAAGTAGAAGAAAACCTGAGTATAATTACTATGACCCAAATGAAGAAGCTTTTTCAAGATATGGATCKGAACATTCAGTAGCAGATTCGGAAATGAGCGACGTGAATTTGTCCTATCATCCTAGGCGTGACCGTTACCGCTAATTAGGCATGTAATGTGAAAGAGTTTGGAACAACCACGTGAGCGAGCATGCCAGATGAACTAGGTGAGTAACTTTGATTGAGGAACGCGAGGAGAACAAAAATGGTGAAGTGCAGTGCGCATGGTAAAGAAGAGTTACGTTATACGGACGACACGAATAATAAAAATGATTCAATTTTGAAAATAATATGGCTAGTAACGAAGTTACGTATTTTTTAAATATCAATAAATTTGTATTGTCCAAAAAGTGCAAAAAGTGTCATAAAAATGAGTAAGTTTTTGTGGGGCATAAAGGACGTGTTTTAAAAGAAAAAATATGGGTGAACAGCTTTAACTTAATGACGTAAAGGATATCTAATTATAGTGTAGTAAAGAAAGTAGGGGAAAACGTACTGGGAAATTATCCTGCGTTGGATGTAATTGATGAACTCCACGTGAAAGGGTATGCTTAAGGAAGCTACATATAAGACAAAATATGCTTAAAGCATATAATATGTGTTTATTGCCCTACGCATTATACACATATATTAAGTGTCTCCATTTGTTTTTATTTTTACGTTGTAACACGTAATGCTTAAATGATTACGTTTGATGTAAAAAAGAGTTTATATTTTTTTCGTGGACAATACACTAATTTATTGACATGGTTATTCTTTTTTTGTTATGAACAAAACGTGTATATATCATTTTATTAATTATGCCAAGGTGCCATTTTTATGATATAAAATTTTGTGCATGCTAAAACGTGTAAATAATACCTAAATTACGGGGTAATATAATTTAATAGGAACATAACTTAAATTAAAATCAACATGAATATGATAGCTTTGTAAGAATAATGTTGTTAGTAGATTAAAAGGTGTACTAATGTGGATGTTGTACTTACGTTTTAAGGGAGCAAGAAGTGGCTATTTCACCTGCATGAAGAGAAAAATAAGTTGCGTGCAAATGTGAGTGTATATACATACGCATATATTAATACAAATTGCTTCCAATATTTCTGCGCCATCTTTTGGAATAAAAAATTTGCCTAACCTGTAGAAAGAAAAGGGTCGTTAAAATAGCTCGCAAAACGTTCGTGAGGTCGCTAGTTACGTAGTGCTTGCACACAGTGAAATGACTTATTTTGGTGATCAGGTTGGGCTCATTCTTTCACCATTTCGCCATGCCATTAGATAATTGATTCATTAGCCCATCTGTGAATATTTTCGTCATTTTCCTTTTTAACCGGTGCGTCTCACAGAGAAATAGTGTTTATTTTGAGCACCTTTAACATGTTTAGGCATTATGCCTGCAGTATGGGGAAAGCATGCCTACGAATCCCACAAAATTGTGTAACTTGCGACTGGTTTATAAGGATTAATCATATATTTTGTAATGACATAAACGACCTAGTGACGATCTGTGAGATTGGGCATGTGTTTTTCTCAATCAGAAGTGAACTGCAGTATTCTACAAACATGTAAGCCGCATAAGCATGCTTCATAGAACAGGATGCAATCACCACCATGTAATTACTACAATCGCTATTGATTGCAAGGCCTTATATAATCTAAAGAATGAAATAAGAACGACATTTTAGATGGCCGATCAGGATCCGTGTAGTGCTATCACTACATGTTTGAACATGAGAAGTTTTTGGATATATTTAGAAAGTTGGGAGGATGTACGAAAGGGCGTCAGAGGTTGGATACATATTTAGAGCTTTGCGTCGACAGATTGAAGAATATAATGACAATAAATAAATGCAACACATGAAATTACTGAAAAAAAAAATGGGGCTATGGGGGGAACATTCTATTTGTTGCTATTCGAGCTTAATGTAGCATGCTCTGAGAAGTGCATTACGGGTCTATGGAACAAAACAGAACCAGTGTGACAAGTCGTTGGGCGGATCACCAAACGAACGAACAAGTTGTTCCCCCCTGAAAGAACATCTCAATGAACAGAGTAATAATAAATCCCGTGTGTTGGGAGGAGTGGAACACAAAATTGCCCCATACCTATCGCTCAACTTACTGCGACACCGATGAAGACGCATTTTGTACCACCGTACACGTGCAGAAGCGTCATAACTTCTTTTGTTTTAAAATCATAGAGATTATAAATGTGCGCATAAAATTGTTGAACACATTAGCACATACGTATGTGCGTACATGAGCATGCTTGCACACGTGCGCGTATGTTTTAGCCTTTTGTAAATTAAGTTTGCCCTTTTACCTTTTTTTCCTTAATTTTTTTCTCATTAATTATGTAAAACCTTTCCACATACACCATCCTTTGTGCCATAAATTAACCATTGTACAAGATATATTTTTTTGTTATCCCAGTGTATCCGCCCATTTTATGGAAATCCTGCGTAAAAATGCCCGTGTCGGAATGGCTAAGCTGCTATGAGTACGCTTCTCCGTGAAGAATTTTTGGGAAAATTACAAAGTTCCCGTACATGGGGGTAAAACACGAATGTATGAAAAAATTCATGTTTTAAGAGCGCGGAGAAAGGAATAAAATTACATAACCATGTCAATCTCTTTAGTGTGGATATTGCCGAATGAACTACGCTTTGATAAAATTTTTTTTTAAGCGGGAAAATTCACAGTTTTGTTTTTCCCTGAGGAAGGGTTACACGCGGAATCACTACATTGGCTTGGGTGAAGAGCAAGCTTATACTTCCTTAACCAGCAAATTATTTGTAGCAATTTTTTGTGATTAAGTTAAACATTTTCACGCGTTAATGTTCTTTTTTTTTTCGTTCCATGAAGAGGTGAGGGTTTCTTCGCTGTGCTCGAAATGTGAATTGGAAAATAGCAATTTATGCCTGCGATGTGGCTGCAGGGGGTATCCACAAAGGGGATCCTTTTAACGGGGGAGTCATGCGTACGAATATGGAGAATGTGTTCCTTCAAAATGCGATTAAATTGTGTTCTTTGACAGGTATAAAATTTTGAAAGTACGCTATTTTAAAGCATCATTTTGTTCTCTTTCAAAGGCTTACCTTATTCCCTTCTTATGAGCATCCCTCGTACCATTCTTGCGGGGATAATTTAAAGAGGTTACATCAGCAAAATGAGGTGAAGAGAGGGTGCAATAAAACACTTCTTAAGGTGAATATTTGCAAATTTTATACCCCATTTTTTATGATGATATAAGGATGCTTATAGCTTGAGCATTCCCTTTTCAAAATATCACACAAATTACACGATTGTTCAAGCGTAAATGCGTTAAGCGTTCCATAGTTTGTCCTTTTTTAAAGGAATGTACTATCGTTTTCTCCTATGGAATGGGAAGAAGAACGACCAAAGTCTCACATAGGTTTTCAACGTGTATTATTTACACGCGCCCACGTGTACAAAAGTATATTATGCACAGTTTACCCATTCGCCTTATTTTCCAACTCACAATGTAGAAACATCGCGGCGCAAGTGAATCGGTGCACATTTGGTCTAATGCAAAGCCATGTTAACAAAAAACATTTCATTTTAAGAGCTCACCAGCTCTGTGATTTTTATAAAGCTCAGCTTAAAATGGCTCTAAGCATGAGAAATTCCCGTAATATTTTGTTTTCTTCATATATTAAAATATACTTTACGAAATATATCTTTACAAAGTTGCTTTCATTTTAAAATTAAGCATTTTTCATTAAACGTCTTTCAAAATAGGCGCCATATTATGGATGAACATTTAGAGGCGTCTATAAATTGCCATGCACATGGTGTGCGAAGTTGAAAAATGTACTTTGAACAATTTTTAGAAGTTTTGCGTGTGCATGCGTTTGCGATATTTCCCTATGTTCACAAAAATTTTCTTCGCTCATTGTAAACATTGGTAAACATAATATTGCTGAACGGTTGTACATGTGTAAATGTACAATCGGAAATGTACTTTTTTTTTTACTTAACGTATTCAAAAATGGAAGATGAATAGGAAAATAAGAAATAAAACAACAGCTCATGCATTGCACTGGAACTTTTGCTTATAACACATTAGGTATCGTGAGAGCAATGTATTTTTTCCTTCCTCGCGCTGAGAATTTGGGTGTTCCCATAGAAGCGGCGTTTCTAAGTGCGTACGTACACGTATATACACCTATGTGTGTATGCATGAGGGCATGTTTCTATGTACCCCCCTGTGTGCGCATGCTAACATGAGGAGTAATACCCCGCGTATGCAAGTGCGTCATATTTGGCTCATAAAAATGGGGACAGGAAAATAAATTATTTACACAAAAGTAAGCAGGAAAAACGAAAAGATGTGATGTGTGAGCTTACATAAATCACAAGCGTTTGGGTTTTCTTCTAAACATTGCTATCTGTTCAGGATGTTCCCCAAATGAGTTTAGTGAATCCTATAATTATTTGCATAAATGGCATATTAGCAAAAGGAAAATAACCCCGTACACACAATTGCCATTGTTATAATAAAAAAGTTGCCAAAAGGCATGAAGAATTTACACATATGAGGGGTTGGGAACTTTTAAACTTCAAAGCGTGTATATTGCAAAGGGGCATATAATTTGCGCAAGAAGAATACTCATAAAAAATAAGGGAATAATTGCGAATAAACATGCATATACGTAATTATGTTAAACATTTGACCATGTTTTGCACTCCTGTAAAACTTAAAAGAGTAGCAAAAATAAAAATATGTGCTGCTTGATATTTATTCATTTTGCACGAACAAAATGGGAATATTTTTACTGTTCAGAAAGGCGGAAATGAGGAAAATCACCCCGCATGCATCGGTCATTTACAAGGAAATAAATTAAAATGGATAAACACATCGGTTTAATTAATGCCAATGTTCTTCTTGCGATAATGCACACATGCACTTAGATGAATCGATACACAGAATAGTTTTGTTCGTATGCTATTCAATGAAGGGCTAAAGGTATGGAGCACCTCATTTTTTACAGAAAAAATCGAAAGAAGAATTCGAGTAAGGGAAAGATCAAGGTCAAGGCGTGCCTTAAGTGCAAAAAAGGGGTTGTGTTTATAAGCAGGTCACTATTAGTAGTAAGAGCAAGGCAAGATTAAGATCAAGGGCAAGAGCAAGGTCGCATGCGCGTGTAAGGGAAAATGTAAGGTCAAATGTGCGTGCAAGATAAAGTGTACGCGCAAGTGAATGTGTAAGGTCACGTGCACGCATAACTGCAAGAGCAAATGTAAATGTGATGTCAAGTGTATGGGTACGTGTACGAGTAAATTAAAATCAATTGGAAAATGAATGTGCACGCGGAAGCGTAAGGTTAAGTGCACGTGTAAGAGCAAGGGTAAGGTCAAGTACAAGTGTAAGAGCTAGTATAAGGTCAAGGAAAAAGCAAGTGCAAGGGTAAGGTCAAGTAAAACGTAAGGGCAAGTGCAAGTGCAAGGTCAAGCAAAACGTAAGGCCAATTGCAAGTGCAAGATCAAGTAAAACATAAGGCCAAGTGCATGTGCAAGTAAAACGTAAGGGCAAGTATATGTGAGCGTGCAAGCGTATGATCAATTACAAGGTTACCGGGCAAGTGTAAGCGCACGTGCAAATGTAAATGCATGATCAATTGCAAAGTCACTGGGCTCGGTCAAAGCAAGTGTACGGTCAATTACAAAGTCATAGGGATTTGGAAAAAAAAAAAAAGAAAAAAGTCAAAAATATTCGCGTGCGAAACAGCCCCAAAGAAAAAAAAAAACCACAAAAAGGGAATGATACAAGGATTATAACTCACTTATGGCATTTATGTGACCATGTAAAATTAAGTGAATTTTTTTCCTATTTTCCGCTCACCTCGCGCTTTTTCGATCATGACGAATAAAAAATTAATTGAAGTATGAGAAAAAATTATGTGTGCATATTCTCGTCAATATATAATTAATTTTCTCGCAAAAAAATAAATCATTTTTTTGATGAAAATATATGTTACTGAGAACATCAACACGAATCAATTAAGGGGAATTTTTTTTTTTTCCCCCTTTGCCATATATTCACAATTTTAAGCATATTTTTTTTTTTTTTTTTTTGTGGGGGAAAAAATGCCAAAAAATTTAACATACATATGGTTTAAAGGCAAATTTGCACAGCATACGAACGAGCAAATTTCAGCTAAGCGAAGGTTTGTAGCAAAGTATGTGACCATGAAATAAGGTTGTATATTGTGTTGCGAAGTATTTATATGGTAAGAAACAATATGTTTAACATCCATCCGTTGCATAATTGTGCCTGTGCCTCCGCATAAAGTAGCGCATTTGTTGTGGTTGTCCTTATGTCGAATACGATATCGTAGTTGATAAAAATGGATGGATATTATACATTCCACCATGTCATCACTCACATATATGTTCAATTGAACTGGTCATTTTTTTTTATTACGTCGGAACATCCAAAAAAAATGAAAAGTGTTTATATTCTCAATGTTTACCTCTTTCCAATCGGTTGTACGTAAGGGCGGGTGTTTTATACTTTTATATGACACCTCATACGGAAGAGAAGTTGTTCAACATTCACCCAACAAAAGGAGAGGAGGTTTTAAATGCAACTTCCCTGTTTTCCACGTGAAGGAGATGCCTATGTATACAAGGWTATAAAGAACGCATATATGCCTTTTGTCCCCTGCCCGCGTCTGGATACTCGCTACATGCAGGCATGTACAGATACACGGATACTCTTCAAAAAGAAGTATAAGACCTTGCCCCGTGTAGCATAAACGTAGTGCCCTTATGTAAGGAGAACCCGGAAAGACGCATTAATGCACTGTTGCATGCACGCATGTATACGTAATGAAGCTCCGACTTTGGTTATTGCCCACTTTTAAAAATAGTTGCATTCCATTTGAAGTGTTGTACGGAGCACAGGGTCGAAACGATCATTTTTTTAACGAATCGTACCAGTTGGGTAGCATTTGTTCTGGGGGAAAAAAAAAGTACAACAGAATGATCCTGCAAATATGCCCAGGAGAGAAAGGAGAAAAAAAGATATGACATATGCTCAAAAATATGCGGAGAAAATTA
>NW_001850140.1:0-2405 GCF_000002415.2 Plasmodium vivax
TTAAAAAAAAAAAAAAAGTTTACGTTTAACACTTACAGTTTAAAAAAAAAAATTAAGTTTATACTTAAGCGTAAGCGCAAAATTAATCTGTATGAGTAAAACCAAACTGCAATGTTGAACATAGCATAACTGAGAATTACACCTCAAGGAACATATAACACCTCTCCATTGTTATTGTTATGTTAAGTGTAATATACATTTTGTGTTCCTTTCAAAAAATTACCCTGAAAAGAGAAAATTATACTGATGAAGGAGGTATCTTTTAAAGTAGCCCTTTATATGCTTTAACGTATATTTTATTTTTTTAACCCCATAGGGCTTGCTTGTATTTGTGTATGTATATATATACATATGAGAAAGCATTTTTTCCGCGCAACAATCTCCTTATTATTTATTGTGACACTTTACATAAAATATTTAAAAAAAAACACACAGCAAAATGGGAAAACGATAAGTATAAAAAAAAAATTTGTTAACCGTATATTGCGCGAATTTTCGTGGATTTTTCCGAATTCCCCCGCGTTTTCTCGTGCACGAGATTTGTACACTATCTCGAAGGAAGCACTCTGAAAAAGCCTGAGAGCCTCATATTTCTTCCTTTCATTGTGACGATTTTTAACATGTACATATTGTATATTTGAAACAAAACCAAGCAATACGAAAGAGCACACCCTTGTAAATTTTTACAATTTGCAGCATTCCCGTGTGCGCACTTCGCATTCAAATCATGTGAGGAGCTCTCAGCTGATAGCATTTTCGCAGTATTCTTTTTTCATGCATGCGCTTAGTCAATCTTGCGCTCACGTGATTTCTTTATAAGCATGTATTCTTTTAAAGGGAATACGAGGAGGCTCAGCTTGCGAGGACGAGCTAGGTACCACGAGCCGTTGCACACAAGGGGTGTGTTTATTATTTTTTTATTTCAACTTTGTGCGCATATGGTTCTTCGTGCGAGGCAGCATATCGGGGTCATCATCATGTTAAAAATGCCCAAAATTCGCAAAAATGCGGAAAAACCTCTTATAATGAAAACAGTGTTTTGGAAAATTAGTGTGCTTAGAGAATCCCTGTATAGTTAAATAACCCATTAAAAAATAAAGCAGAAAAAACTGCATTCAGCAAATCATATATTATTAGAACAGGTGTTCTCTAAAGGAATATAACTGTTTTTGGTAGTGAACCCTTTTGAGATCACATTGGAATACGCGGAAATGAATGAGCCAGGTGCTATAGGTATGCAATTTTTACTTGATGCCTTGAACGGTTGACGAGCCTCACATTCGCGCGTTTTTGCAAATGTTTAAACGAAAGAGCAATTTTTGTTAAAAGTTTTCGCGTTTTTTTGCGTAAGTTCAATTGCAAAAAGGTAAACATATATTGTTTTTTTTTTTTTTAAAACATTTATTTGTTCACTTTTATGAAAATTTATTTTCACAAATAAGAGCACTTAAAAAGTTTTTTCTTCGTATGAGTATAACCATGCAAGTTTTTCACCTGTTTGTGTTTACTTAAGTATTGAGTTTGTATACGTGTGTTTACTGCGTTTAAGGTTACATTTTTTGTTCGAAAGCAAATTTTTGTTTAAGGCAAACTTCATGTAATTTTTTCGAGGTCAGTATATGTATACTTGCGAAGGTACTGCTTACGGCAAAACTTCCCCTCCCCCCCTTCAAAAAATAATTTACCGTCGAGTAAATTTGTTTTCATGTTTCGTACTACGTATATCATTGTGAATCACATACATTTTTATCTTATACACTGCATATGACGCATTTTTTCTTTGGAGCTCACACGCATTGCATACCCATATAAAATACGCTCTGACGTATCCTTTATTTGGATTGTTTTTGTGGCGCGTTCTCCTTCGCACGCTTGCACCTTACCATTTTCACCCATCGTTTGAAAGTATACCTGTACTGCATACCCGTACACGATACGCTTTAACGTATTCATTATTGGTCATGCTTACATGGTAAGTACTTCTTTGCGCGCGCGCACCTTATCATTTGCCCCCTTTGTTTGTAAAAATACCAGTGTTACACTTTCACATAAGATACGCTATAACGTATTCTTTATTTGACACATTTGTACCCTTTTTGTTTTCCTTATTTGTTTGAAAGGATATCTGTATTGCGTAGCCTAACATAATACGCTCTAACGTATCGATTGTTGGTCATGTTTGTATAGTAACTTATTCTTCGAACTCATATACCTTATCATTTGTCCCCTTTATTTGTCAAAATACCAATATTTGCACACCCACATAAGATACGCTCTAACGTATTCCTCATTTGACATATTTGTTCCCTTTTTGTTTTCCTTATTTGTTTGAAAGTATACCTGTATGGCTTAGCCTTACATAATACGCTCTAACGTATACTGTAGGTATCACCTTTTTCCTTTTC
>NW_001850139.1:0-3469 GCF_000002415.2 Plasmodium vivax
TTAAAAAACCGGGAATGAAGTACCATAAAATTTCTGAAAAATACATCAAATGGAAATAATTAAAATGTAATATTTAATGGAAAAAGCATTGCTATCATTACAAAGTAAGAGAAATGCAGTAATTGCAATTGTAAAAATATATAATTCTTATTTAGACAATATTTGCAACCCCCCCAATATGGTTACTTAACTGATCACTGTGGCTACAAATTGTAGTTCAAACCTATGACAATTTAATGTTATATGTCCTGATTCCCATTTGTTATGCGCAATTTATATACAGCATTTTAATGTCAAAATTTACAAAAAAATTATTTGTCTTCCTTACGTTTTATGTGAATTGATATATTCTCCATTTTCTGTGAATATTCGTGCTTAATTAAAAGAGTTCATTTGGAAAAATATATTATGATACTGTAATATCTTGGTCGAAAATAGGAATAAAACGAGCTTGTTAATTGACCCCATTTGTCTATATTTTAAACTTAATATAGAGTAATCTAAGATATAGCAGCAGATTACGCGTGATCATTTTTCAAATGTACATGTGTACGTAACTATGATATGAGCATTGTTATATAACATGTCGTCACTTTTACCAGAGAATAATTGGGTACATTTTTATTTTCAGTCTACATATAGCTTACTACTTCATTATTGTATGCTATTCTAAGATTTGTAGAATACCTTTTCTTTATCGGGAATGCTTATTTACATAATTACATTTTTTTATCCCACCTGGCTAATAGGAAAAACACTTAGAAAAATTGCCTTCATATAAGGAATATAAAAAATTGGATGACTTGGATATTAAGGATTATAGCGATAATTACTGTGAAAAAGATTTAGGAAGCCCGAAGAAAGAAGATAAAGAACTTTGTAATAAGGTATCGAAGCATTTAAAAAGATTATCTGGTATATCTAATAATGATGATCGTAAACATGGCTGTTTTTATTTTCAATACTGGTTCTATGATCAGATAAGCAAAAAATATAGTGCTGATGATAAAATTAATAACAAACAAGTTAGTGATAAACTTTTTGATTTAGTGGCAACAACCATTTTGAAATCTCCTAATTTGGAACCTTGTCGATGTTATGAATCTGGGACACCGAGTATTTGGAAAGAAGAAAAAGATTTGCACGATTATTTTAAAAATTACAAGGATATTAATTGCACTAATTCTGATAAGACCACGTGTGAAAAATATGTGCGTTATGTTACTTATATTGATAAATTATTTCAAAATAAGGAAGATACCTGCTGTTATGACGAGGATGTGGAATCTTTTTGTGAACATTATATCAATTGTAATAATAAATATAGACCTGATGGTTTATTAACTAAATTACAAACAGAGCTCAAGGCATTGGATGCAAAAGTAAAGGAAGTACCTAAAGCGGTGGGAGGGGAAGATGCACCAGGTGCGGTGGTAGAAAATAAAGCGGCAGGAAGTGATGGGCCAGGAAGTGAAAAGAAAGCACCGGGAATTGCAGGAGCTGAAGAAGCGAAACAACTACCGGCAAAACCCGTAGCGGCAAAACCTGTAGGGGAAGATCCTCCAGCGGCAGAACCCCTAGCGGCAAAACCTGCAGCGGCAAAACCTGTAGCGGCAGAATCTGGTGGGTTACCCCCTGAAGTTGCAAAACCTCCAGCGACAGTATCTGGAGGGACCGAATCTGGAGGGACCGAATCTGGAGGGGGAAAGCCTGCAGAGGTAAAACCAGAAGTTGTAAAACAAGAAACGGTCGGACCTGCAGAACAGGAAGCACCACCACCACCACCTGCGCCACGAGAAACTGTGCAACAACAACCTGCACCTCTAGAACCTAAAGAATCATTAGATGAAGAAGAAGTAGCTGAAGTTACTGAAGATGGAGTGGATGAAGTAGATGAAGTAGCTGAAGAGGGAGAACCAGGACAGCTAGAAGGTGAAGCGGCAGTCATTTTGCAAGATACAGCAACCTTTAGTGCCCCATCACTAGAGGACTCTGGAGCAGCTGTTCATGCAGCACCATATTATACTCCTGAGCTTGCAGGTAACGGAGCTCCTCTGACCAATTCTGAAGCCCCGAGTACTTTAAGAACTACACATGAAGAGTTAGATTCAAACTTTTTTCGCAACGTTATCATGGCCATTGCAGTACTTGGAACAATTTGCTTCCTTTTCTACTATAACAGGGTAATTGAACATTATACTTTTTGACATATGAATATTGT
Source organism: Plasmodium vivax (assembly GCF_000002415.2). Lineage (NCBI taxonomy): Eukaryota > Apicomplexa > Aconoidasida > Haemosporida > Plasmodiidae > Plasmodium > Plasmodium vivax. Next base: position 2,222 of record NW_001850139.1, read on the forward strand.
GTTCTCAGCTATATTTTATTTTTATTTTATCTCCATTTTTACCATTTTACTACATTTTTACACCATTTATTTTCGCTTCTGTATTAGTCTTCCCGATTGGAACCAAATTCTCGGAAAAAAAAAAAGAAAAAGGGAAAGATATTTGAACATAATTACTACGAAGAGTACGAAAAGGAGTTAGAAATGTATGGATCTGAGGAAACGTTTATAGATTCTGAAACGGATCGATTATACTTGAATTACCACCCTGATCAAGACTCTTACTACTAATTAGATGTTTTTAAGATGAAACTGTTTGGAGCGAGCACGTGGGGTAGAGGGGAAAGTACCAACATAGTACGAGTATCTATTTTTAATAATAAATGGAGATAATGAAATGGGAGAGATAAACAAGTTAACGTTATATAATGTGTTACAAAAATGTACATTTTGTTATAATCCTTAAGGCGTTTATCTATAATGCGTAATATGTCACATTAATTATTATTGACAAAACGTGACACACTGTATAGACCAATATAGAGTTAATTATTTATAAATGTTGGAATTATAGTTTGGGTGTGTATGAGAAAGACTGCTTCAGTAGCAGTGTGCTACATACCAGAATTATGTACTCTTATATTTCCATAAACTCTGTAAAAATGGAAAATAAGGAATGATATATGATAGGGGCGTCCCCCCAGTGCTATGCATTATCTAAATGTTGTTTAAAAAAAATATGTGTAGAAATATATTAGAGAGTACTACTTAATTTGCAAGGTCACATAAGACAATATGTTTGAATATTTCTATATGGATAAATAACAAAGCAATTGTTTTTACGACCCTTTGCACACACCTCTCTATATTTCATTTTTAATAATTAAAACTTTTGATTTGTTTTATTTGTTTAGTTATATTTTAGTAGCATTTTTTTTTAGTTTACTGTTTTGACATTGTTTGAAAATTACTTTATTTTAATTAGTAGTAATCTTTTTGTTTGTCTAATTTAATCAACAATATTTGATGTATTAGCGATAATACCTATTTTGTATGTAATTCAATGCTCAAAATGGTATTGTATACATCTTAAAAAAAAAATTATTTTGCACATTTAAGAATATAAAACTTTATGTGAAAAAAAAAAAATTAAAAGAATTAGCCACTATAAGTGGTAGCTATCAGTGTATATAAAGCTGTTTTTACTAGCAGCACTCGGCACATTATAAATTAAGAAAAGCGGTTTTTACATATTCCAATTTCAGTTAT